>NC_143014.1:263344082-263491582 GCF_055824585.1 Amblyomma mixtum | reverse complement strand
AAAAATTTTTTGAGCGCGTTACGAAGCGAGAAAAAGTCACCCTGGTAGGCAGCTTCACACTGTAACACAGCGTCTGTGAGCGCCTGTGACGTAGTCGCTCCACCCTGCGCTTTGTGTCAAGAGCTCTCGGAAGAAATGAACACTCGAAAGGAAGCACCAAAATATAGGCGACCTTCATTCGTGTGAGTCCAGAATTCTTGGATGAGGCGTCAAATTAATGCGTTGCTAATGACTGGCCGAAGCCGGCAGGTAGCTACTGAAGATACAGGGTGTTCGATGCTTACAGTTGGCTGAACCATTCGTGCCTGCTTAGAAGAAAGGATCCACAGTCAAAGACGCGAACTTGAACGGCAGGCCTTCGGACACCCTTCTAGATCTCTTGATCGTTGCGATGCGTTGGTTACGAACCCCTTTTAAATTTACATCAACTTGAAAGGAGAGGTCTACGCTTACAGCAGCTAAGGCTACTCTTTTTCGCGTTGGGGACGATCACACTACAGTCGACACAGCATCACATCTACAACATCCGGTATCTAACCCAGGCTAGAGAATTCACAGGCTAGATATGCTACAGTAAGCTCACAACAAGCAACACGCGTAACCTCATTAAAGTAAAAAATATACAACAAAAACCAGAAAATGTAAAACACCGATAAAATGAGCACATAATTCAAAAGACATGAAGGGAATGCCCAGCTTTGGTTGTCAGCCAACCATAACTGCCATGAACGAGCCGTGAAGGAAAAGCAACGAAGATTATGGAGTAGCAGTAGAGTTTACCAGGTAGAGAACTCAGCATCTAGGAATTCTTTCATCGTTATAATTCCGATTTCTTCTCGAGCCCACGCCTCCCGTGAACGTAACGGCTTTAAAAGAATAAAAGGCCTCATAATAAGAGCGGCTAATGCTCTCTTCTAAGTCTTTACTAGAACATCTGTGCACATGGTAGGAAATGCACTGACAAATGAATAGCGTGAATATCAGCACTGGTTGTTGCTTTTGTGTGCCAATTTCTTTCTGTTGTGTGCACTAGACTTTCATTCGCTTTAAAATTACCCTTCCGTCAGAAAACTAGAGCGTAGGGCTCGAAAGAATACATCATGGATAAGTTGTGCCCCTGCCTCCCAAAATTTATAACACTGTCGAGCTTGACGGTGGAATTAAAAGCATTTCACTGACACTGCGTGAATAGTCTGTAGTTCGGGCTGCGTTTTCTGTCAGCGGAATTAGACGCAGATCATCCGGGGCTCCTGTTGGGCTAGGCTTGGCTGGCCTGCAGTTGCGTCTCACGGAGAGGAAAAAGCATGTCCGCCTGGTATTAACTTCTTTTTTGCCAGCCGTGTTCCATCACATCGCGCACTGGCACACCGATTATGCCATGTAGAAAATGGAGTTATTCGGAACGGACTCTGACATGAGCGATTTGGTTCCCGAGTACTACCATACCAGGAGGCCACAGTCGAGCTAGAAGGAGAGTTCGAATAGGAGTCTCATGCCGGAGCCTATTTTTTTCTCTACATGGAGTACTACGTTTTATTTTGCTTTGAAGCAAATATTTTCGGTGGTCTTATGCAATGCCTTCCTACTTTTCAAACCGTATGCCTCTGTGACTAAGCATGACGTAAGCAACTCTACCTTGCAGAAGGGAGAGGCTTAATCTCTCTTGCGTATAAACTTAGATTTGCTTCTTATTTTTAGAGACTACTTTTACTTCTATATAAGAATATAAAGCATGACCTCTTATTGCCGAGCACGAAATAGTGTGGTAAAAAAGCTGACGCTGTACATGTTTACGTCTAAACGCAAAAACTGCGATGTCTGTCTGTCTCTCGCTCTCTTTGTGTGTGTGTGTGTGTGTGTGTGCGTGTGTGTGCGCGTGTGTGCGCGCGCGCGTGTGTGTGTGTGTGTGCGCGTGTGCGCGTGTGCGCGCGTGCGTGCGCGTGTGTGTGTGTGCGTGCGTGCGTGCGTGTGTGTGTGCGTGCGTGTGTGCGTGTGTGTGTGTGTGTAAACTGAAGGAACAGCTGCTTTTTTGACACCGTCTATTGTCAGGCAACTATAGCCTCGTTTACATGAACCCGACTTCGACGGGTCGAGCCAGGAGATCGAGTTGAGCAAGGTCAGCCCAACTTGACGACTGCGTGTCTACATGAACTCGATTTTAGCGAGTCGAGACCGGTTCGACAGCAGCGGCACCAAGCGTCGAGCGGCGCAGCGGGAAAGGGCAGTGGCAGCCGGGAAGATATTGGCAGCACGGCTGTCTCGGAGGCGCTACGGCGCAAGCGAATAACAGCAGAACTTTTTGTTGGGGTAGTAGGTCCATTCTGACATTAGTGAAAACAGCGCGAAAGAAGCCCGAAGGCGAAACGAGGAAGTGACAGGAAAGAGCGCTGACTGACAACTGAATTTATTGAGCGAAACTCGCGCAATATATAGGAAGGCTGTGGCAAAGATAGACAGATGCAGTCAACGTCACATGGTGCAAAGAGTCATAAAAGCGAAAAAACAAAACAAAACAGGGTGATAAAGCTAACAGTGAACTGAATCTCGAAAGGGATGGTAACAAAATGAAAACTACACTCAATGACTATACACAATTAATGTCACATGGTGTAAAGAGGCATAAAAGCGATAAAAACATAACAGGGTGAAAAGGGTAAAAGTCAGCAGAATCTCAAAGAGATGGTAACAAAAAATACATGATGACTTAAACAGTTAATGTCACAAGGTGTAAAGAGCCATAAAAACCGATAAAACATCCATAACAGGTAACAAGGGTAAAACCGATAAAAACTGACGAAATGGAATTGTGGAAAGAATAAAAACTAACTGAATGTGACAACGTATGGCTAAAAAAATGCACAGACCTTAACAATAAAACGATGAAACAGTGACACTCAACGATTGAAACACGCGTAGTCAACAATAAAAATTTAGCAATGTTGTTCGAAAAAGGCAAGTTCACTCCCGTACAATAATTTTGACGCGTCACTGACACATTCCAAGCCCTTTCTTTTTATAAAGAAAGCTTCCTTCAACTCCCGGGCTACGCTGTCTCTACTCCTATCAAGAACAACAGTTTCGCGTAAACGAGGCATGCATTTACACTCTTTGCAATGAAGCGCTAGATTAGAGCCAGTACCTTTTTCAATAACAGGTTTGCATTTATCACCTCCCCTTCCACTAACCCGAGTCCGACTCCATCCGGTTTACATGCTATCTGCTGTTGAGGTCAAGTGAGTCAACCCATCCCCTGCAGCGGAGTTGACTGGACTCGCTGCAGTAACCGCTGCAGTAACCCAGTAACCGGTTTTCAGCTCAAATCCTCAAATCAATCTCGTCATGTAGAGAGCGCTTATAACGTGCTTGTAATTATTTTCCGAGAAATCATTTTCCTGCGGCGCTAGTCTAACCCGGCTGCAGGAGGGGCGCGCACCTCTTGGCTCAGCTGGAAAGGGAAGGGGACGGTCCTTTGTGCAAGTTCCGGAAGAGGGGACTTATCAGCACTATAGTAGGTTCCAACTAAAGCACGAAGCGGCACATGCAACTCAGAGGGAGCCCTCCAGCTAGTCATGTCGATTTCTGTGGCTTTGCATGCCAAGCCTGCGAAAGAGAGGGAAGGAGACGGCGTTTTGTCCCTGTGTCGCCGAGAGTGGATGTCCTTTGTTCGGGATAAGGCTAAAAGAATAATAACACAAAAAGAAAGGAAAAGATTTTGCTGCCTTGGCATCCGCGATCGTCTCTAGGAGCACCTGGGCTGGGGCAGCAGAATAGAAAGGGATAACGATCTGACAGGTAGGAGAGAAATAAAATTATCAAAAGACAGGGAGAAAGGAGAAGGTATTAGTAGGTGTGGTGCCCCCGTTTATTGTCTCAGCTGCACTGGCCACTACAACGGGGGGGGGGGGGGGGGGGGGGGTAGATGGCTGGGGTGCTCACCTTTCGCGTATGCCCGCGCGAGAGCGTCTTTTGCACAAAAGCGCTGAATGTAACAGGTGGGATCACGTTCGGCATCATGCGGTCGTGGCGGCTTCAGTCTCAACCGGTGCTGTGGCGGCGCACCGGTGGGGACCGAACAGAAAACTGTTCGGTCGACGCGCTTGGCTGGGCGGTCTCCTTTGATGAGCATGTGCTGCTTCATTCTTGAGTTGTACCCGACTTATATGCCACATGGATTCATTTCAGCGGTGGAACATGGCGCCCTCTGAACCACGGCATCCGTTTGAAAGAAGTGCGAGTCTAGTTCAGGAAAACTGACCTTCTCGATGTTTAGTGCTGAAATAGTGCAGCTGCAGCCGTCATGAAAGCAGATGATGGATGGCGGGTTGTGATAAACGACGGAGACTCAAGTAACTTTCACTCGTCGACAAGCTAGAACGCTGCTCGAGTTCTCCAAAGAAACGGATCGAGGCTGGTTCATGGCAACATGTTATTGTGATGTGCTGTTTGAACATTTCTTCATGAGATACGAGATGTAGGCTGTAAACAGCTGGCTGCAATTCATTGGCAACGCAAAGGCTAGCGACGACCAGGACTGCACTCCACCATCCGTTTTGGAAGGAGACAGTGCCAAACTGCACTCAAAGTGCCGGAACTAGCGGTACACACCCGCGGCACCGCCGCTGCCGCAGAACTTTGCCGAACTGGTGCAATGAGTTCAGGCGAATCGAGCGCTCTCCAACTTCCCCTCCATAGCGCTAGCCAGAACAACGAACAACCGACAGCACGCAGCGAAAGCCTGTCTCTTTCCTTTCCTGTCGCTTTAGCAGTGCCAAAGCTGTCCTAGAAAAATAATACGACGCCCAGAATGCGTTTCGTAGCGTCGGGTGAAAAAATATTGGCAGTGGCTTAGCTCTGCTATGCTTGGGTAAATGTAGCGTAAAGCGCTCCGGTGTTTCGGCCGCACGTTTCGCCTTGGCTCGATTGCTCTTACGCTGATCGACGGCGAACTGCCAGGCGACAACCTCGGGATCGGAAGAATTTAAATTTTTCAGTCTTCTACGCCGTTTGGCAGCGTCTCGACAGTCCTTAGCTTACCGGTGCTTACATGTCGAGCGCGACCGTCTTTTCTCCGCGCACCCTCCTCGCGCATGCGCAGTAGCGCGTGGCGCAACTGTCGTAAACACAGCTCCGGCTAAAGGTCACACGTTTGAGAGGAGCGCACGCCTGCGGCGCCGGCAGCGAGGAGCTCGCACCGGCTGTGGCAAGGAGGCGACGCACCTGCGCCTCTCCTGACGTCACGCGGTTCTCGCGCATGCGCATAACTGGCGGCGTACACTCACGCAAAACTCGGCTTTGACCCGCGTAGTTTAGCTTTACGCTACAAAACAACCCAGCAAAGCAATATAGCGGAAATCTGCTTGGAAGTTCGACACACACTACAGAGGGCAAAATGGAGGGAAACGTGCAAACATCGTAGAGATATCGTTCCCTCTCGTGAACACCTCCTGATTTTAAATGTTTAGCAGCGCCGCACTCGTTATTTTTTTGAACTGTGATTATTTAGTACCCGTGCATTGGTGTAGATGGCGATACTTAATACATTTATCTACATTTATCGCATGTCGCTGCATTATTGCTATTATTGTTTGTATTTTGTGGATTTTGTTGTTGGTAATTGTTACAAGTTGATTAAGAGAATGAGAGACCGACATTTTAAGCGTATATTTACCAGAAAAAAAGAAGCCGCGGAACGTTTCAAGAGCTTGTGCCCTTCATAAGGAGAACAAAAAAGGTAGCTAAAATCAACTAGACATTGCACATTCCCCAGAAGCCGTAGAGTAAAGGCGATGCTTCGCCGCGTAGAGAGATGTGTTAAGTTTTTGCACGCGAAATCTCAGAACTGCCACGTGCTGGTTACCTTAACAGTATAGCATTCTGTTTTTAACTATTTCGAAAAAACGCTAACTTTGATCAGGAATAACTTTTAAACTAAACAAGGCAGATGAATGATATTTTTAGAATGGAAGGGCGGTTAGACAATCTCAAACTGTGCAAAACGTCGCTGCAGTACAATGCATATCCCAAAAGTTATTGCAGATTACATTGTTCTGTTTTCTATGCTTTTCAAACACGCGTAGCTAATAAACTAACCTATACACGTACTTTTAAATGCTTATCCTTGCTCACTAGCATCAGATCTCATAGTATCTAGAAAGCTTTTTTTCTAGGTGCAAGAGATTTTTCACAGTTTTGCATTTCCTGAGACAAGTTGAGCTCGACTGCCAGTTTTTATCTTTGCGTTTTCTTTTACTGTTGAAACAAATTTGCAGCTATCATTAAACCAAATGAATCTTTTGAAAGCAGAGAAAACTAGCTTTTCGGAGATATCTGAACCATATTTATGAAGTGAACGAGCGAGGTACAATCGACGTACAAATATCACCAAAAATGGTCTCCGCTTACAGTCAGAGTGGGACCGCCAGGGTACGCCTCAGATGGAGTTCTCAAAACGGCCGATGAGACTACTGCGCAGTTAACTTAACGGGCTTCCTCGAAATCGCTTGCACATTTCATATGCTCGGAAAAAGGCGGTTACATGATGAGGCCGCTAGGAAGGGGAGGGATATACCGTGACTTTTTCTGTCAGTATTGATGGAATAAGCGAGACTATCTTTTGACGCATTATTCCATGTTTTACTACTGAAAATTTCTCAAAAAGACCGTCATGGCTCCTTTGCGGTCCTGGGCCTCTTCGGGAACTGCATGAGGCCATCAGCAGGAACATCCGAACACTGCATAAAAAAACGGTAGCGTTAGACTTACGATATGGATACGACGTAGGTACTCACTGTGAAACAGTTCATGCATCAATTTCAATGGAGCGGAAGGTATGGGAAAACTGTTTGGTGTCTCTGCGTTAAATACGGCGAGAGAGGCGATCGTAACTCTTCGTATAGATTCCCTATTGAAATGATGCACGCCTTTTTTTCTCAGGCGCCATCCTCCCAGTTGCAGTCCTGCAAGAACTATCGCTAGGAACCACCTTAGCTACGTCAACGTGCGTAACTGCGACGTATCAGCTGTGATGGGTGATGACATTGTGACGATCCTTTTATGATGCGAGGGCAGCTGTAACGGAAGAGCTGCGAGAAGAAGGTTGACGGTCAACAGGCGTCTGTAAGATGTGTTAGGTAGGTGAATTTGCGTTTTGCGTTCTCGGCCTGTTTCGCGCGTTATGCAGTAGTAACAAGCTCGATGCCTCGCAGTTGTGCAATACCTGCAAAGAAAACGCACAACGTATGCAGATTCCATAAAATATGTTACGTCAGACGCCAAGTTCCAAAGCAGAGAGTGCAGTAAGATGAAAAAAAAAAGACTAAAATGGTGTGCTTGGACTGAGAGAGATAAAATGTTAATCATTGTTAATTGCTTTTGAAACTTCCCTCTGCAGTATTCTACGTCTCTCCAGAGCGCAAAGTCGCACTGTACTTAAGTGTAGGCTAAATAATCCCACATATCATTGTAGTGCACGATCGTTCACGCTCAAGGCCGCAGGAGCGGGGCGTTATCATTTTTGTTCGTGACGCGAGAACGACCGGACTAATTTAGATTGATCACAGCCATGAAGAACTGCAGCTACGTTTTTCCAGATTACTGTAGTTGATTTTGACCTTTTATCCCGAAGTTTCCTTTGCCGGCTTTAAATTGAGCGATGCAGCGAATGGCGGGAATTCATAGTTCGAGGACTGACGAGCATGTTTGGTGCTTTAGTTCTTTTTCGAGCTCAGGACAGCTCAAATAAAGAGCTTCGTTTGGAAGTTCTGTTGCTGTCTTCCTGACAGCTGGACTGCCGTCACTGCAACATGACAATAGGAACGTGTTTCCGCAAACATTTGTAGTGGAAACCATAGAAGAGCATGTAGGCAGAACTACTGCGAATCTGTCAGCCGCAGTCTGCAATGAGTATAACTTTGCATTGGTACCCCAGTTGTCTCTCTGAAGTTTAATAACAAATGAGGGATCTCTCTACTTTGCTAAAAAACCCGGGACCTACTTCCTTTTTCGTCTGCTTCATGTCTCGGCCACTGAAATTTTATAGCCCACTGTTTAGTGGAAGCATTACGGTGCTCTTGGCTTTGACCGTAAACCATATACCGGTGTGTTAATGACTATTTTCAAAAATCTTCAACCGTAGCCTTTTTTGTGGAGAAAATATGGCTTTTGCCGCATAGTGTTACCAGTGTTCGACGACACCAGAATGCCTATTTTCAAAAATAGGCAAAAATAGGCTTATTTTTTGAAAAATACGCCAAAAAACCATCGAATTGTTTTAGGCAGTAAGCTGGTTAACTAATTTTTAATATTTATCTTTGTAACTAAAGAAGTTCGGTTCTTATTTGAAATTGAAGATTTGTACTATGTCGACAGTAATTGCCATAGCGTTTTTCAGAATTTCGAAAACACGATTACCCTTGGCGCTGTCGCTCGACAAAATTTCGCTTTTTTTGTCAAGTTACGTGCACTGGAGCGGTTGCTTTGCTTGCATGCTTTCGGAAGCGCATGTACATTCGCAGCATGCAGCCAGAATTTGTCAAGCCTGAGTGCCGGGAGTAATGGGATTTTCGATATTCTGAAGACTAATATGGGTGGTACTAACGACCGGCTACAAATTTCTAATTGCAACTAGGCGCTTAACTCCCGTAGTTAAAAAGATAATTATTGAAAATTAGTTAGCCATCTTAACACTTCAAACGATCCGTCGGTTTTTTGGTGTCCGCCAACACTGCCATATTTTTGCCCCAAAATCGGTATTCTTGAAAACGTTACAGTGTTGACTCAGACACGTGGTAAGAGCTGAAGCTCGTTAAAGGGGCCCCGAAAGGGGCTCTAATGAAGCTGCTGCATGCCGGGTGTGTTAAAGCTCACCGCTTCACGAATATTGAACAGACCAAATTTTTAATGCGCTTTGTAGAATGTGAGTTCTCTGGAGTCCAAATTTGTAGTCAAAATCTGTAGTCACTTTTTGCACGCAGGCAGGTCGGCGCTCCTACGCGAGCCCCGCCTCCCTGAGCGAAGTTCCCTGACCCGCCGCAGCTACGCGGCTTATTCGTTCCAGCCATGGTAGGTGCCTGACGTCTGAAGGAGTCTAACCAATAGCCACCTCTCAACTTATATGCGCAGGTGCGAGCGACGGAGGAAGAAGCGAGCATGAAAAAGTCGCCGGCAAGGGCTCGCCAACTTTCGGGCGTGATTGCGCGTTCTCTGCTACGCGTACAATTGTATTATTAATGCGAAAGCATTTCTAGGCTATGTCGGCGTGGCCGTGTCACAAAAATATGTCCGCAAAGTGTGCCTGCAAAACTTGTCTGCAGCAGTTACGATGCTCACAAAAAAAAAATATGTCGATATCAGTTAATTATATAGACCCAAAAATGTCGAAAAACCGCCGAAATAGGGAGGACGTCGATATAGTGAGTGGACGGGAAAACCCTCCTGGAGAGCCAAAATTGTAGAAAAATAGGCAATGAAGTGAAGAAAAAGTTTGAAATGGTTTGAAATGCATTTCATCAGTGATATTTATCGAACAAAAAGTTTCATTGACATACATAATTTGTTAATAACCACAAAAACCTTGCATGGTTGAATAGGCCGGACGGGAATATAGTCATATCGGCGTCATATCGGAAAAATCGAAATCGTTGATTAGGATAAAAGAAGATATAATGAGAGTAAATCAATCGATCCTTAAATAAAGCATAAGATAATTACGCTAATTAACTAGTTAAATTAATTATCAAATATTAAGAAAATTATGAAGAGAGGCAAAGAGAGGCGACGAATGCCGAGGAGGCGTCAGTGCTTTCGCATTTTCACAAAGGGCTGCCACAGTGATCTTTAATTTTGGGGGAAAGGGGAGGGGGGCGCTCAGGGTTTCATGGGAATACAGTGCACTGATTGTGCAAGTTGATGTGCTCTCCTTGGAAGGTGTTTGAGAGTCCTTTTAAGGACCACTTCCGCAATTTAAGAGCCGAAAAAATAATTCGATTGAAAGTAGCTTCGGTTGGTTTATGGGGTTTAACGTCCCAAAGCGACTAAGGCTATGAGAGACGCCGTAGTGGAGGGCCCCGTAAATTTCGACCACCTGGGGTTCTTTAACGTGCACTGACATCGCACAGTACACGGGCCTCGAATTTCTCCTCGAAAGAAATTCAACCGCCGCGGCCGGGATCGAACCCGAGTCTTTCGGGTCAGCAGCCGAGCACCATAACCACTGAGCCACCGCAGCGGCACGAAAGTAGCTTCGTTTCACGTGTGCAAGCTTTTCCTCGCGTGGCACGTTCTCCCGGGAGCTACCGGATCCGCGACAGCTGCCCGTGACACGCGGTACAACTATGCCGAAGACGCATCACTCTGTTCGAAATGGAACAGCAATCACAAGCGATCGCTATGCTTCCCTCCAGCCAGGCGCCGCCTGCCGGCGCTGCTGGTAATGCGACATGGTCGCGCAGTGGCGGCAAGGTGTGGCTAAAAGTAGCGTTCATGGCATTGAAGACTCAGGGGAAGGTATCTGGAAACTAGCGTCCCTGACTTGTAAGCCTGATCGTATTTGGTACCGGTTTACCAAATCAGAATCCCCTCGGAATAAAATGAAGGTTAGTCTAATTTCCGTAATGCCCACGGCAGCGAAGTTGGTGTGCGAATGCAGGCCAGCACAGAACCGCCGAGTGCGAACAAGCATGGATAGCTCGCGCGAAGCACTATTCGAACAGAATACGGATAATTGGGCCCAGTTAAGACATTATGTTGAGGCTGTCCACTTTAACAAGACTATTTGCAAAAATATGAAAACTGTAGTTACGGACACACCGCGGAGGCTCAGTGGTTAAGGCGCTCGTCTTCAAAGCCGGAGTACCCGCGTTCGAACCCCACCGTGGCAGCCTCGTTTGGATGGAGGCGGAACGCAAAAGGCGCCCCTGTGCTGTGCGGTATCAGTGCATGTTAAAGATTCTCGAAATTACTCCGGAGACCTCCACTACGGCACCTCTTTCTTTCACTCCCACCTTCCTCCATTTCCCTACGGCGCTGTTCAGGTGTCTACTGAGATATGTGAGACAGATACAGCGGCAGTTCCTTTCCTCAAAAACTAATTTGCCAATTCGTTTTCAGTTACGATTGAGGGCTAAACTTCATCGCTATACACACGTATCCGCTTCGATGCTCTATTCGGAATAGCTTAGACATGACCCGTGGGTGCAGCAGATTTTACTAGCAGCCTTTTGTTGCGAAAGCAACACTACGCTAGGCTGTGAGCAATTTTGAGGAGCCCTGGAGAGCCCCAACTGCGCAAGCGCGTGGAGCGATTGACGTCAGAGCAGCGCGGAGCCGCCGCTGACTCCTCCGCTGCGCGGGTGACTCAGAGGTGCCATCGCCGCTGCGTCAGCAGTACATTCTCCACGAGGAGTGACGTCACACGGCGCACAGCTACAGCGCTGGGGCCACCGCCTACTCCTCTGCTACTAGGGTGACTCAGACGTGCCGCCGCCGCTGCGATTGCCGCGTCGTTCCTTCCGCAATTCTACTGGGGATGGCCATTGGTAAAACTACAGCCAATTTTTTTCTCGTGCTTTGTTCCCACCGGAGACTTTCTCTAGGGAAGGTGCACAAGGCACGCGATAATTCGCCTTATAATAGGGTCTTCTCGCAATCGGCGCACATAATTGTGCGTTTCAATGTAGGCTGAACAGCTCAGAAGAAGAATGCCGGCATTTGGTGTAGTGTCTGGCCCCAATACAAATCTCGGAAAAAAAAGCGCAGACCTCAGTCAAGTGTTTACGGCAGGTTTTGCGGAACCTAGGCGGCCCTTTCGGCAACAATAAAGACATCGAACGGGAAGCCGCAAATCAGTAAAGAGAAAGGACGCTCAGAAACGGCTTTCGGGATCTTTCATTTCCTCCATATTTTTGTTCCTAGCGACCAGAAAGAGCTGGCTCTAGCTCCACAGTCTACTCCGAGCACCGACTAAATATCTGCACCGCGTAGCTGATGGCCTACTGAAAAGCATGCTTTGCTATATATATATGCTATGGACTGAATTTTGCAACATTGGTATGTCGTTGCAGCATTCCTGGGAGTCTTCCTGTTGGGGAAAGAACGTCCCCTAATCGATACATGGAAGACGATTTCAGTACTTCTGATCCCCCAATTTTCGCTTAACACGCATCGCACCCAGAAGGAAGCTTATTTGTTGCGGCTATCTGTAGATCCCTCGATGTATCACAAGTTCTGACTGTATACACTTGGTTAGTACAAGAACGAAACGGGCATGATTATGGTTATATTGGTCCATGTTGCACGTCTTATGGGCTTACCGTGCTCTTCAGCTCTTCTCTTTTGTTATTAAGCTGCCCTTGCTACCGTGGAGAGCGTAGCTTAACGCGAATCTTTCGCCACGAGTCTGAACGCAAGCAGCAGCGTGCATGTTGCTTTTCGTATTATTGCATATTTTTGTGAAGACCTGCATACAAGCCGCAGTTAAACGTGGACGCCAAAATGAAGGCGAATATGGACCTTTACTCACCTAATAGCAGCGCAGAGAATCGCTGCAGCAATCCCGAAAACGCGGCCAGACGTGCCCTGAGTGACAGCATGGGCGCCAACGTAACGGTGATGTTGGTGGCTCGCTGTCACAGCCCACAAGGAGATGCAGAGATGCATAAGGCGGAAAACAGGCGCCTTACCCCTCACAAAAAGCGAGGACAGGCCTCGGTCGCTGGCTGCAGCAAAAAAAAAATGTGGTAGGGATTTACATGGGTTCTGAAGGAAGGTGCAATAACGTACCGTTATCCCTAGGATATTAAATGAAGCCCTTCACAATTATCCTCTAAAAACAGTTTTTGTAATTGGTTTTGTTGAAGCTGGGTTATCTGTAGCCAAAATATGCATTGCCTCATCTTCGCGCCTTTCCATCACCTCTGGTCTGTTTTTGCGCTCTGAAATGTCGGCGCTCCTCCGCCGGCCCCACCGACCCAGGCCTTCCGCCGGTTGCGTGAATTTGGCATGGCGACAAATCACAGCAATCCGCTGCTGACCTAACGAGCGCTGCATAACGCGTTGCGTGCGGAATGGGGCAAAAACCAGAAACCGCTGGTCGCCGGAGGCGCGGAAGCTGAAGTTATAAGAAATGTACAATAGACTATCGGCTCACCTTGGAGGTTATGTATGCGGCACGAATGCTCGGTGGCCTGTATTGTACATAATGCAAGCATTTTATAGCCAACCTCAAACATCCTTTTCAGGTACCCTTTAACGTAGTTAAACCGAGTAGACGTACGTGCTAAATTATACGTTCATTCTTCATCTGCTCTTTCTGGTATCAGCATGTGCACACCAGCGCGTTTCATGATATTCATCGTCCTCTGTCCATTCTGGAGGCAGCTGTCACGACGCCCTCCTCCCATTGGCTACAGCTGGCGTGGCGCTCCACCGATATTTCCCGAGCTTACCCAAGTTAATTTGATCAAACAAGACAAGTTTCTTGCTCGAGGTGGGTACGTCCGAAGGAATGCTTTCGAGCTAAATGTTTAAAAAATTGGAGGAAACTCTTCAGGTCCACCTCAATGGCATAAATGCGGAATTGCATATGGGGAACTGCATTCTCGACTTTACACTCAAAGATCACTGCGAGTCCCCAAATCACTCTTGGCGCGGAGTAGTGCAGTGATTAAGCGATGCTTCAATGCCCTGGGATGGCAGGTGCTGCCACTGGTGGTGCCTGTGCGACCCAGGCTGCTCGTCCAGAGCAACTCCTCGCGGCCAATCATTAATTTAACTGTCGCCTGCCAAGGTGTACAGTTTGCTCACAATCCGGTGTGGAGATTGTGATGGCGCTACGAAATCACGTGACCAAGGCAGCCAACCTAGGTTTCTTCTCCGCCGAATTTTTGCCCACAACTGCGATTGCATCGACGATGACGACGCCGTATTTTCTGCAGGACGGAAATTTTAACACTATCGCCTCAAAAGATAAGAGAAAACCCGCATTCGAAACTCTGCAGTGAACAGACTAATGGAACGCCAACACATGGCCGTTCGGGGTCTAGAACGAGCGAAGCTCGCCGCTCCAAAATCCTCTGCCGCTCACATTTATCGCGAAGGTGACGCCTGTGTGAATGCGGTGTCTCGATGAACAGTTGCGGTGAAAAGGATTGACTGAAACCTCCTTCTCCGATTCATATTCATTAGCGGCATGCAGCGAGCTTTTTCGCCGATAGAAACTCTTCTGTACTAATAGACCTTTCATGCAAGTTTTACGTTCGAAAGTTCGCCGCAGCGAAACGAATGCCGAATTCAAAGCATCAGCGAGCCGCAACGGCATGCTATTTACGAAAGGGCACCGGTTCGTGAATGGGAACACTAAATAATGGGGACTCAAGTAGTGCAGTTTCAGGCAATTGTTTTCGCGCTCGGTCGGCACTTATATATAGGACCATTGTTTCAAGGGCACATGTGCAACCGAAGCGAAGAAGGCGTTGGCAGGGAGTTTGCCCATCGTGTTCATTCACGAAGTGTATTCACGGCTGACAGCTACAGGTAATGGCATCTATTCGCTGAAGTCAGTGAACAAGCTTATGGAAAAAAAAAAACCGCCATGGCGGTAGGTGGGTTGTCGACTATTGCCTATGCAGGGACAGGCATACTCCGAAAGTCAGGCCTACGCACGACATCCGTGGTCCTTGTTCTGGAGCAGGATGGTGCCTGCCGTCACCAGCGCTTTGTGCCCTTTGTTTCCAGATGTGGAAACGGACACAGGACAGGCGCTGGACGAGCTCGGAGAACGCCGACCGCCAAGATAAAGCCACCGCGCTGGTCGTTGTGTGACCACCCCTGCCTTTGCAGTGTCCGGCTTCGTGTTCAGCGACGCCCAGCCATTCCCGTTGCAATGAGGAGCTTGTTCAGCGTTGTCGTTTTCGCGAGCCATGGCTTGAACGAACGGCCGACGGCCCAGGAGTACAATATGGCCACGTCTCATTAACGAAGTGTCTATTGGGGTGAATCGAACAACCGGAATAGGAGAGCGCATGCAACGATGATGATGATGATGATGATGTCCTCGGGCTGAGCACCACGAGGTATTCTTCTTCGCCTTCTACTCTCTGCGCTCTCTGGCGCGTGGGCAAGAAACAATGCTGACAATAGGTGGCATGTGCACAAACATCCACAAAAGTTGTATGCGGGCTTGACCTGTAGAAGAATCTAGAGATAAAAAGAAATTAAAAGAAAACAATACAGCCATCTCATTGAAAAGATTGGAAAAACCTAAAACCCATGTATCACCGCAATCAATGACTTACTTCATGTGAAAAGCGACGTTTTAGGGCGCTTATGAAAAGGACGCTTAATCTATGCCATTTTACCTCTTGAAACGGGTTCCCGCTTTCACACCACGTCTATATGTTAGTGGATTCACGCGGTGTCAGCTTTGTTGATCGTTGCAGGGACTTGATTCTTCGTGCATCAGTAACTGCGATGTGTGGCTTATTATTGAGAAAGTAGTGATGTAATGAAGCTTCGTGTTCGCTAAAGGCGCAGAAGTGCGCCCGCCTATCTGTAGAAGCACTGGTTGTTTACGCACTTTAGACGAGGCAGGCCTTCTTTGTATTCAATCATTTTTGTTTTCAGCAGCTTGAACCAAGGCCGCGAGTGGCCGATCCTTCTTCAATACAGCGCCCAAGCCATGACGCTTAGGCCATACCCTTAGCTGCCTCGAGCGCTCGACCTGAAGTTCTGACTCCGCAGCAGGTAGGGCGCTCCGTGTCTCCTTGCCTCTAGTAGCTCTGAAGGCACTCTCGCTTCCTCGAAGGGAGCGAGTGCTTTCCGCTTATCTTTCTTTTCCCAGTTATGGGTTCGGCTTCCTGCCTAAGGAGATGATGATGCACATGTGAGTTGAATTCCCTTCTGGCATGGTCGGGTCCCTTTCCTAAGTTAGAGAAACTTTTCGTCTTCCCCCCATTGATGGAAAGCCTTTATTGTTGTCACTTTAGGAACGATTACGTCAGGAAATTGGAGCTCGTTGTGGTATAATTTTTCATGTGCGATTGCCTTTTACAGATCAGTATTATATGAGCTTTGTTCCATGCGTCTGGTGCTGTGGAAGCAGCGCTTCCTCTATTTCGACAATGCCTACTGAATACTGCCGATCCGACTGTCCAAGCCCCTTTTCTATCCTCCTTTCCTGCTCTCCCCCGTCAGCTAGTCTTCGCGCCTGCTGTGCACGTGTGGGAGAGAGTGCAATCTCAGTGCCTCCTGGTGACGGAAAGCGGACGAAGACAATTTTTGCAACGTTCTCTGTTTCTTCGTGAGGCGGCGGTCTGCATTTCTCTTGACCATCAAGTTGCCTGTCAGGTACGGACGCGCCACAGAGCGCGCCGTTCGTGGCGCTGCTCATCATGTAGACGCTACAGCCGCTGGCTTAAAAAGCAGTCACAAATTGTGCAGTGTAGCGACATTGGCATTGCAACGGCGGGAGGTTGTGGCGGCTTGTTCGAATGATGTTCATCTTTTAGCTGCAACACTGAAAAATTCCGGGAGAGGCACTAAAATTGCTGGGCGCAAATCGGAAATTATAGGGTAAAGGTAGTTGGTAATGAGTTTTGCTACATTGGTTTGCGATTCAATCCTCTTCAGTAAGGCAAATGGGAGGATGAAATAAAGAAGGTATGGTAAATGTTCCCGAGAAGGCATTTTTCGAAAGTACTAGGTAGCAATCGATAGTTTTAAAGTCGTAGCTGTACTTTTTACAGGATGAGCTGTCATCGTTACAACAAATAGATGAAGATTTTTCTCTTCCCTGCCAGCCTACAGCTACGATTATTTTAAGAAGCGAAATGCATGACGCAGCAGCTGATGCCAAACATATCGGACGTTCTGCCTGATCCTGACTACAACCAGGCGCTTATAAAACGATGGAAAACGAAAAAAAAAAGGATCGAAGAAATGCAGGAAGACAAAACAGAAATCAAGCCCCCTTCTGTACGTGTTCAAGCGCAGTTACCGTAAAGGCTGAACCATAAGGCAGGGGCTCTTCTACCGCCGTTGTAGCCTTGCGCGCAGAAATGGGCGATCAAACACATGATGGCGTACGAAATGGCACCTCGAGGCAAGCGTTAGGTGTGTTTTTGTCGTTCGCTCTTGTGTTCCGCTCGCACGCGATATGCTTTGTCCTCCTCGCACGTAAAAGTGGCTGCGCTGCAATTCAAATTTCTTATGACTGTAAGGACGCGTAAATAAAAGCAAATAGACACGATTATATACGTATAGATGGCAACAAATAGAAAGAGTGGCAATGTATATAGCAGCAGATACATGCAGAAGCCGAACTGAACATAAGTAACCGATGCCATTTACTGCTACCGCGAGGACTCCTCGTGAGCGTCGCGGACCGCACCATTCAGCCACGCAAAATAATTTTCGTTAGCCATGGTGCCACGAAACCAACGAACGTAACAACTTACAACGCTCTATTCGTCACGCCAGGAACAGCAAGAAGCGGCGCAAACACCTGAGGCAGCGCCTAAATTATTCCAGCCGACATCCTGAAGTGAAAAGCTGGACGTACGCCTCAGCACTCCGCTGCAAACGGCGAGCAAGGCTGCCGCTCGAGCCGATTGCCGTTGGAAAAAGCGCCATGGCGCGGATGAAGCAAAAGCTTCACAAGAAGGGCTAGGAAGCAGTAATCTGACATATGCATGGTGTAGCAGTAGGAAGGAGCTGTCACAAAAGGCCAGCACCGCGAGGCAATGCGCAAGCATGACACAGGCCGTCCTACCCTATGGAGACGTAGCAGCGCTACAACTAGCTGAAATGAGGCATATACCTGCTGCTCCCATTGCGAAGCGGGTGATGCGGCTCGTATTGTAAAAATAGAGGAGGAGGATGGGGAGGAAAACTTTTATTAGTATTTACAGTGAGAGGTCGATGAGGCGAGCCGGAAGGGCCCACCCCTTACAAACACTAGGAGGGATCCCTAGTCCGGGATTCCTGTAGCTTTCGCAGCGGCCCGGGCTCTAGCTACCAATGCCTGTTGGGCATGGAGTTCGGAGCAGCCGCGGAGGGCAGCTTCCCAGTCCTCTCGAGTGGGGTGGTGGTGGGGTGGGTAGGCAAGATTGGAAGGGCATGCCCACACCATGTGGTAGATGTCCGAAAACTCCTCCTCACAATGTGGGCACACGCCCGACAAAGAAGAATTAAAGTGCTTAAGTACTGCCGGGCACACTAAAGTATTGGTATAAGGGCGGAGAAGCCAGCGCTCCTCCACCCTGGTGAGGCCTTTCCAGGGAGGGGATAGAGACCATGAAAGTTTTGATAAAGAGAGGTGATCTCTTTAAAGGTGATGGCTGAATTGAAATTGAATTCCGGATGAGGCTGCGGATGAGGCGATGCCCGGTGAGTAAGCGCGCGGGCGGCAGCGTCGGCTGCCTCGTTGCCCTCAAGACCCGCATGAGCCGGAGCCCACACGATGGTACGATGGGTCGGAAACCCTGTGTATTCGCATGCGTGGAGAATTTTGAAAGCACGGTCTGCAATATACCCTTGCTCAATATTGCGGCGGGCGTCCCGGGAGTCCGTGATAATGACTCGCGACTCTGGATCTGCCGCGGCCAGTGCAATGGCGACCTCTTCCGCAAATGTAATGTTTGGGGCAAGGAAAGTAAGGCCCTGAACTGTAGTGTTTTGGTGGATGACGGCCGCCGTGTACCAACCCCCATGGTGTGGGCCGGCCGCATCCACATAGAAGACACCTGGCTTATGGCCATAGTGTTTGAGAAACAGAGGAGGCGCTGTTGGAAGTCATCACTCATGGATCATGGCTGCAAGGTTTCTGCCTTTCGTCACAAAATCTTCGGCAGTTTGATTCTCATGGAACGTTGTTGCCTTTTAAACGCTTGAAATCTTTAATTTGTTATCCTTCACTTACAAAAAGCTTTTCTTTTCATGGTGGCACTTTTTTATGGCTGTTGCTGTAGTTATTTTCACTAATGGACCAATTCGTACGGAGCTATATTGTTTGCACTACTATCCTGTACAAATACTTGGTGTAATTGTCGTTTCTATCTTACTGCGCACCCGCAAGAAAGAAAGGCGAGAAATATTACCTGTTGTGGAGGACTCAAGCAGGGTCCATTAACACATCCGAAGAGGGGTTTCCGCACCTTTGAAGAGCAAACTACCAGAATAGCAAGCACTAACTCACCGCAGACCTCCTCCCGTTCCTTAGGAATGGTGTAATGTGGGCTGTGGTGTTGGTTGTTTGAAATATCTCTGAAGATGGAGGGTGCAAGCGCCACACATTTTTCCCACATGCAAATGCATTGAACGTGAATGTGGCCCTTTGCGCTGCTGCTCAATTAGCTGTTAGCACCCTCGTTGCCATCTATGCCTGCGACTCCAGGCACTTAAGGTATCTCATAAATGGCATGCCTCAGCTGG
This sequence comes from Amblyomma mixtum, assembly GCF_055824585.1. Lineage (NCBI taxonomy): Eukaryota > Metazoa > Arthropoda > Arachnida > Ixodida > Ixodidae > Amblyomma > Amblyomma mixtum. The sequence goes on along the minus strand of NC_143014.1, from coordinate 263,472,157 downwards.
GGTTCTCAAAACTTGCACAAGCGACCGCCAGTTTAGTGCGGTTAGCTGAATGGACTTCCGAAGTGTATTTACATGCATAAGTAGTAGCGGAACAACGCCGTGAGGAGATTACTTCTGTGCTGTGGGGAGTCGCCCGGCTCTCTGTCCTTGGGTTCGTCTCCCCAAAATATCGCATTCTCTAAAGTTACAACTATCAAGAAATTGCGCCTGAGTCACAGCTACATTCTCTGCTTCTTCGAACTCGCGAATTGGACGCTCGAGGACGTTTCGGCGCTGGTCCGTTGTTCTTAACCGGGATGAAGCCTGGTTCCCACGAGGCGTTCCTTCGCTCCCACGGAGGGGGGCAAGCTCGCCCCATCCAACCACGGGGTATCTGATGGCACTGCCCTAGCGTGGTCTAGCACTCGCAGCTAAGTTTGCTGGTTAACCGGACGACCTCGACTCCTTAGCGTATTTTGTGGCTTGCCGGCGGTAATGCCGTAGAAGAAATAACTACCTTTCTGTTTCAACTTGCATCTCGTTGTTTCTTAATTCAAGAGCAAGCCACGCCGTGCTCGGCGTGCGCTCGGTATTGCGCACTACCCCGTTATGCTGCCGGAAATTTGAACTCTCAGTTGCAATCAAGCTGGGAAAAAGTAATCATACCCATTTCTGACCTGAATTACTTTGGAAGCTTTCAGAGAAAGTATTACTTTTCAGATAAGTTGTTATGGCTAGCGATTTGCAAAATGCTAGGAAGAGCTCGGTATAACGCCTAGATATAACTAATTCGTCCCGATACAACTGAAATAAGCAATGCCTCAATTTCACACAATAACAGATTTTTTTAATACTGAAAATTCTTCAAAGCAGAAGAGTCCCTGGACTCTTCCGAGCCACGAAGAGCCCCCGAATAGACCTGGAGTGTGCTGCGCACGAGCAAAAAAGAGCAATGGCAGATATACAATACAGGTTGTCCTTGTAGAATTGTTCAAGGAGCAGTTTCAGAAAACCAAATTTAATGCCAGTTATATTTATTGCCTTTGCTTATTGTGCACAGAGGTCAAGGAGCTAGTGGCTGTTAGGAGCCGTTCATTACTGGTATACTGGCTCTTTGCTAATGCCCTCCTCCTTGCTGCCCCTGTACTAGCTGCGATCATAGTGCAATGCTGGTAAAACTATCGCTAGCAGCCACCTAATTTTACACCATGTAGAAACTCCTATGAACCAGCCCTGATCGATGACCAAAATTTGAGTTTTCTATGGCGCGAAGACAGAAGAATAATAGTCAGCGCAGGCCTCTACGAAGTGTTAGGCTGGAGAATTCACATAAAACCTGTAGTAAAAGTGTGCGATGTGCGGAGGGACTGGAAGAAGTTGAGTGCAGTGGAAACGATTCGGGAGGGTGCGCAGTCTGATGAAAAGAAGATAAAATCGAAATCGAAGGGCCTAGAAATACTTGAAGCTAAATCGTTCGTCAAAGCCAGAGATGGTGCCTGGTTGTTTAGTCGCGGTTCTGAGTGCGATGCCGCGGGGTTGATTCCCGGTCGCGGCAGCTGCATTTCTGGGTGGGGTACATTCGGACGCCGTTATGCTGAAACTTTTGATGCGAACCAGAGAACACTACGAAGGCGGCATTAAGAAGTCAACGAAAGTTACGATTTTATATGGGCAGCCCATGTGTTCTGAAACAGACCATCTCGGGGACTGCTACAGGGCACAAGTTTTTCGACAGGCGGCGAAGTAGGGTCTGCGTCCCCTCAGTACGTCCTCCGGCACGGGTTCAACGAGACGAACTAACCCTAGGCTTTACCATATCCTTACTAGCCTGCACGTTAAGTACACGCATGGGCGAGGATTTCATGAGAATAAATCTGTGCGGAGCGCTCTTCGGAAGTTCTGCTTTTAGGTTGAATTGTTGTTTGCGGCTCAGAAAATGATAAGGTAAAACTAAAACGCCCAGAGACACCTAATTTGCCTTGATAAGGTTAGATGAAGTTTTTTACACAATTGCACAGAACATTTATTTTGATATTATTAAATATATCTCAAAGTTCAACGATGGGGCCTTCCGCAGTGCCTGGCTCGGGTCTCGCCGGGAGCACGAAGAGCCACGCCGCTCGTCCCGGCCTCATACTGCGTGGAAGTAGTCAAGAGCGTAAGATACTGCACTGATTTTATCTCTAGTATCGCTTCAAATAAAGTACAGACAAATGCAGCATCCTCAAAATTGCAGTCACGTTATGATTACGCAGCGCTAGTTGTTAAAGTGTTTGTTGAAAAAAAAAAAACGTAACCGTTCCATTTTCTGCTTTCAGAAAAGGTTGTACTTTATGAGCATTGCTCAAAAGTTACGAGAAACGCCTATACAGACCTCGTGTAACAGAACACCACAATAAAGCTTTACTGCAGCTGCAAAGGCCTTTATATGGGCTGGTTGGTTACTGGATCGCGACGTATTAACAAGCCCAGAAAAAAAACATGCCCAGGCTTAGCTTGGTTAAGCCAAGAATGCGTTGCATAATGCACTTAAGGCTCTTAATTGGGCTGTTTGCTTAATGGTAGTAACTAGGCTGCGTGCTGCACCCTCTTAACTATCCGCGTTTTTATAGCTATATAGTTAATATGTCTCGAATTAGTGTGGCTTACATCTCTTCAAATGAAATGAGAGGCAAATTCCAACGTCATCTATTTACACTCACAGAACAGAGTTCAGAGTATATAGACAAAATCCTCGAATTTTCGGTTCTTTATCCTCGTTTTCTTCTCAAACAAATGGCCTGCAGTGTAATCTGTTTTCTCCTACTTAACATGCGTAGGGGTTGACGCCGCATTAAGGCGTCTGCGAAAAAGCGAAACTTTATCTCTTATTCATTTTGATGAGGCCATTTGATTGCCTGGAACTCATTCTCCTATCATTGATAACAGCATGCTGGACTAGGTAATCTGGGGTGCAAAAGAGAACGTGACCACTTAAGCAGTAATTACGCATTGACAACCACCCAAGTGCAGCCATACGATTACTACGGAACGCAACACAGCGTTCTCAAGAGCTTCGCATTTGAAGATAATTTCCTCCTGGTTTGGGGGATTGAGCGCGGATCACCGCCTGTCCAGGGCAGCCGCTCTGCTAACGAAGCTAATAAAGAGCGCTAGCAGTTATGGCAGGACGCAACCAAATTGACCAGCACATCGAAACACGAACAGTGCGAACCGTGTGTTTTTGGGGTTAACCCCCAATATTGCGCAGATTTGTTAGGGAGTAATTACTGCCTACCACCAGCCTCATGGTAGCCCTACCGTTACATAGAAAACTTGGGAGTTTCCCCCAAAGAGACTGCACAGCAAAAGCGTCGAATATCACGACAAATCGCGTGCAAAGACGTAGGAAATACTGACAAAACTGTCGGAGATCGATTGCTGTATAATCTGCCGGCACTTTCCGGACCCGTGGCTTCGACAGCTGCATTTGCGAATGCGTGCGTTAGCTGAAGGCCCCTATGGAGACACACAGCCGGCCTGGCTCTTTTGAGGCGGCGAATCTCTAAGGTTTCGAAGTTTGCGTCGCGGCGAGCGGCACCATGCCTATACCCTTTCAAATTTCTCGTAACATTACATAATCGGGGGTCTGAAGACGTCGGTTAAAAGAAGACACCGAACGTAGACGCCTTTGCAACGTTACTCACAAAATCCCACCGGCCAGACCGCAGCAGCACGCCGGAAAGACCCCAGTCTGGAAGCAGTCGGCCAAAGATGCCTGAAGGCTGGTGCGCGGCCACGTACTGGTTGGCGGTAGCGATCGGCCCAGACGACGTCTTCATGAGCCGAGCCACCGCGGCCCGTATAGGGATGCGTGAAAAAAAAACCAGCGATTTCTTTTCACGCCAGAATAGTCTGCAGGCCAGGCAGTGGTCATTGTCTGCAAGACAAAAGGTTAACAGGCGACGCGTGTATTGAAAACAGTAAAACACATGATCCAACGGGGTGCTCTTAACAGAAGAGAAAGCCTCGCGTCCCAGTAAAAATTTTTTCTCTATGGCCGCATGCCTCTGTATTTCGACGATACTTTCTCAGTTATAAAAACAGCATGTAGTTGTCAATGAGGTGGAATCCTTGCGTCAGTAGTCACGCAGTCTGTAGTGCTTTGTATGATGCCCTGCACACAATACAGTTCTTTTTACATAACTGCTGGCTGAAAGAAAAAGTGCACCAAGCCTTGTTGGGCTAGTTTGCAACATGGGATATGTTCACAAATTTATATGGTACGTGGAATTTAACGTTCTGAAGCGACACATGGGCTGTGAGGGAATTCGAATTGGTGAGGCCTCCGGGATAATTTAGACCACCTTGGGTGCTTTAACGGGCTTTGGCATTGGACAGACGTTGTTGCAGTTCGCCGCCATCGAAGTACGGCTGGCGCCGCCGGCATGGAAGCCGTGGCTAGGGGATCAGCAGTAGAACGCCAAAGCCACTCAGGCACCGAAGAAGGTAGAAACGCGGCGCATTTCGAAGTAGGAGCTGTGTACAATAGCCTCGGCCAAGTTATGCATTAGCGGGAACGCATCAAAGCAGCATCGAAAATACATCACCGTGGTGGTCGCTGGGAAGTCGGCTAGCGGTTCTGCCGGGCTGGATGCTCTCCCGTGCAGGTGCTTCCCGCGGCATTCGTGAACCTTGTAACCTCCCGCCACCAGAGGCGAGAGCCCCGTGAGTGCGCTCGCGTGACTGGAGCAGGGAACGCCTTTGCAAGAGCTCGGAGACCGGGGACCGCCAAGGTGAAGACGGCCAGGCTGTCGTGGTGTGGCTACCGTTGCCGTTGTAGAAGCGCGTGCCTGGTGCAGAGCCGGCCCGAAATCCAAGAGGCAAGCAGGAACATCCTCCGCGGCACCTATGCTGCGGGCCATGCTTTGAAGGAACAGCGGCATACGCGTGCTGCGTGGGGTGGCGACGTCTTTTCTACGAAAAGGTCTTTGGCCTGAATCGGACAGCTGGAACAGGAAAGCGGGTGCGGCACGCGCACCACGAGGAAATCTTGTTTGCCTTCTCCTGCGTGTTCTGGCGCGTGTGCAAGAAGCAATGCTAGCACAGGTAGCATATGCTAGTGCAACAACGAATTTTAAGATCGGGGGACCTAGGGCGAAAAAGCCGCAGAAAAAAGTTAGAAAAGATCTTAATAGGAAAAAATTGGATGAAGTAGTATGCCCTTTTTAGAATGTATCCCTCATTTCATTGAGAAGTTATCGCGTCCGCGCTGTGAGGGCAACACAAATTTCAACTAAGTGGGTTTATTCGAGACTTTATAACGCAGCCATCTCGAGATACGTCTTTGGCGTATCGGCGTCGGTGGAGTCTGGCGCGCACTCCCGCTGCGCGCTCATTTGGCGCCATCTGTCAGTCCTCCCGCTCAAGAGTTGCTGGGCTCCAGGATCAGGCGACTTGGCAGTTTCGCGACGCCTCGGCTTCTTGCCGTGACCATTCCTGATTTCAAAGGCTGGAGGTGACGGGTGGTGACGACAGTGCTTTAGACGTATTAAAAATCCTCACTTTTATTTCTCCTCCAGCCCCTAGTTTCTGTTTTGTTTTCGTGTTCGCATTCTGGTTCCTTTTATCGCGTTTCATTTCCTACTGGTATTGCGTACTTTGCAAGCAGGTCCGCAAAACAAAAGTTCAATGAAGGATGCGGCCCGCTAATCTTCCTTCATGCTGGCTTGTCTGCCCACTGCACGCGTCGTTTCGCGGTCAGACTGTACCCGTGATCACAGCAGGGGCACGCAGACGACAAGCGAACCCACAAGGTGTACGCTACTTAGACGGCACGGAATGCGTGAGAGGCCCACACTATGCAATGTTATAATCTTGGTCCTACGAACATGCAGGGTAGACGACGAATTCTTTTGTCGTTGAGTGTAAGCCAGGATATGACAAAGGAAAGTTGTTCGCTCTGCAGTGGAGCGCCGTTCCCTCACAGATGCTCCATCTACCAAGCTGAGTTACTGAAGTTTTATAAATACGCACAGTATCAGGGCCCATCGTAAAAAAACCAGCGCTTAAGAACACGGACAGAGGACAACGTGAAACAGACTGACGGCGCTGATTAAAAGAAGCCTAGGTACAAGAAATGAACTGCAGAAGAACTGAGGATTGAGCGAGTTGTTGCAGATCCATCGTAAAAAAACCAGCGCTTACGAACACGGACAGAGGACAAGGTGAAACAGAGTGACGGCGCTGAATTCAGCGCCGTCACTCTGTTTCACCTTGTCTTCTGTCCGTGTTCTTAAGCGCTGGTTTTTTTACGATGGATCTCCACCAACTCGCCCAATCCTCAGTTCTTCTGCAGTATCAGGGTGTCGTGCGAGGTCAGGTGGCCGGAATTATTCCAGAGCCCCCCACTATGCCCTCTCTCTCTTAGCTCATCCGCAAATACCGGGCGTTAAACCCGACATACCTTTTCAGTTTTCCTGATGCGGTATTAATACTCACTGCGACGCTGTCGATGGAACACACGAGAAAAAAGTGAAAGAACAGACGCGGAACAGGTTTGCACTGGGAAACCGCGCAACGCAGCAAGTGATCTCTATGTTGTAGGAAGAAGTAGGGAACAAACGCGGCGACACAAATGATGGCGCCAACGCTGCGCCACGCAGCAAGCAACCGCGATGCAAGCCGCGACGCATGCGTGCATTTGCAAACTAAGGGAAAGGAAGCGTCCCCACTGGGAACCCCAGCACGGCCTGAGCAGCGGCAGGGCAGTAGTGCTGTACCAGAGCCAATGCTATATCTGAGCGCCATGTATTAAATGCCCTCACCCACAAGCTCTCTCCGATGTAGCAAAACTGAGCACCTCTGAGGAGTGGCGTTGGTGCTCCTACCTACCTCCGTAGACACGGGTGTAGATCTTTAGGCGTGGTTTACGCTTGTCGCTGTGATTTCTGCAAAGGATCGAACATTTTTAGATAAAGATGAGTTAAGCGCTCTAGTTTGTCGTTCTCGTCTTACCATTTGTGTTGTTTCGTACGACTACAAAAGTTAACATTTGCTGTCTTTATTAATTGCATTTCGCTTGTCAGAGCTGCAAACGCTCTTAAGCGGTTCTTTCTTGGCGCTTGATACATTGGGATCTAAAAATCAAAGGATAGAGAGAGAGAGAGAAAGGAATTTAAATGAGAGGAAAATTAGTTGGCGCCCGTCCTGTTGTGTTCGTATCTCCTTTGTCTTTGTTGTTTTCGCGCCGTCCGAACTACTTTCAAAGTACTTCTTAGGAGAGGTCGGCCGTTGGTAAAATTACGCTGGCCTGCTACTCCACACTGGCGAAAGGGAAAGGGACCAAAGGGAAAGTGCGATGGCATAATGCAATGAGTTTCATGGGTGATGTCCACACACGCACACACTGGCTGCTATTCGCATCGCGGTGAGTAGACGCACGTGAAATTCAAGTCTTGAACACATACCGACGCATGTCATTAACCCATACTGGAGTAAGGGCTCCATGAAAACACAAATATGCACTCTCTCTAATGTGAGACCGTAAACCAAGTAAACCGTGTAAACTGCGTAAACTGTGTAGGTAGTGCATAGGCAGTCACAGACGGGTATCTAGGCCTGTTTCACAAAACAACTGGACAAGGCCTTCAGCATACACCAACACTCCGCACGTTCTTCCCTGGCGCCTAGAAGAGTTTCGTCAGAGAGAGGGCGAGAGTTCAGCTGTCTCGCGGTCGCTTCCAATGCTCTCCTCTCATCTGTGTACTTCGGGCACACGCAAAGAAAGTGCCCAGTAGTCTCTGGAGTGTGGCACTGTACGCAATTTTTGTGTTAGTTTCAAATCCAATCTAATGAAGGTAGTGTTTGGTGTAGGCAATGCCAAATCGTAATCGGTGGAACAAAGACCCTTGGCGTCGCATTACCATAGATGGAAGATGAAATCGTGAGCCGGTGTCAAGCTTACAGATGCGGTCCTGTCAATGGCTCGAATCGTTCCAGTGAAACTGCATTGCGGATTGCACCCAATGAGCCAGCAAGGCTCCAATGTCAGATCTAGAAAAGGCCATTTCAATGAAGGCGACATCATCATGTGCTAGCCACGGAGATAGAAGCATTTAGGAGGCGAAAGTCGCCTCTCTCCCGCGACCGCAGAGAGTCACAGGCGCTGTCTGCTTCCTTCGACCGCCGCCGGATGCCGCCCTCGTCAGGTTCCCGAGGACGACGCGCGCTCGCGCCGTCGCGCGCATTTCAGTGCTTCCGCGGGAGAGCATTTGCGCGGCCAACATTTTCTTCACAATAATGTCATGCTGCCCTGAGTTATCGTGCGGTAAAACGTGGCTTCGTAGTACGGGAGGCAATCGACATTCGAATTCTAACCGTTGATGTTTCCTGCGGCTTGGCGCTCTTCCGCCTATTGGTGAGCACTGCCGCGCGCGATGGCTGCCCTTTTTTACTTGATGGTCCTCAAAGAAATTCGTTGGATACACATCGCTGCTGGTCACTGGGAGCCTTGAAGGAGATGACACTTTCTTTGCAGGACTTGTATCCGCTATTACAGTTCGGAACAAAGCACTTACGTCCCATCGTATGCTATAACGAGGCAGTAAGACGTAGGTCCACGGAGATATATATAGACCAGGACTCGAGCGCGAGCACTCTACCACGCCGGTCATACAGCTTCTGGAGACTAGAACACACGACCCCACTCGCTGTTTCGAGGGTGTTACGTGTTACAGTGTATTCCTTATTTTTTATTTTTTCTTGGTTTCTTGTCTTCCGCCAGTTTGTGTCCGAAGCTGCTAAAAGATTTGGCGGAGCTCCTCTGCAGGGAGTGAGGGGGGGGGGGGGGGGGGCGTTTCCCAGCCGTCACTGTGCACAAGCAGGGCTGTCTTGCTCGCCATTCTCAAGACAGTCTGACCGGGGCAGCGACGCATTGTGTTAGCCCATTTTGACCCGAATACCCAAATAGAAGAGCTCAAGCATGACTAGCTACAATGGACCGCTCCACAACAAGATGAAAGAGGCCGCTCGGTGACACGAAGCCGTATCGATACGTGCAGTGCCCAATTAGCAGTGACAGCGTTGTGATGCCCTTGCAGGTAAAGAGGCAGGGGAGATAAGGAGCCAGCTGGGCTCGTTCATCGTGGGATTCGACCCGCCTTACAGGGAAAGTACAGCGTTTGGAAGCCCACTTCGGCGTCCCTCTGACCGCAGGGGATGAAAAGGGAGCGGTGCAATGTTAAAAAAAAAAAATGTGAGCCCGTCCGTGAGCTGGCTAGTTTAGCCACAGCTACAAGCACGGCGTCTACAACTACTTAGCCGCCGTTCTCCGTGCAAGCCGGCTGGAACGGTAACATTCTTGATACCCCATCAGCGGCCCCAGACCACAAACGGAGGGGTTCCCTGTAACACCCCGCCAATATATTCCCGCACTGCTTTTTTTTTTTGCACGCTCCGCCGTCCCCACGGAGATAGAATCGTCCCGAAACCGCGCCATGCACCGCGCAGCGCGGTACCTCGCGCTGCCCAAGCGGGCACAGCGGGCACCGCGCGTGAGCGCCATCTACCGCGCGCCACGGAAACCGACCTCCCCTTCCTCTCCTCCACGTGACGTTTTCTGGCCGCCCGCGCCGGCCGCGGGGGCCTGGAGTTGCGCCTCCTAAAAGCCTTCTATCTCCGTAGTGCTAGCTGAGCCTCGGCATCAGCACGCTCGTTTCCCGCTATGCCTCAATGGCTCGGTATCCACTGAAGCTTTATGATATGGCCAAGGTGAAAAGCCTCAGCTAACAAAAGTCCAGTGTCTTGAACCAGCGGCTCGCCTGTCCTTGTTCTAATATAAGTCTGTATGGCCTGTAATGCCTATCTCGAGTCGCAGAATATCGTCCATTGGTGTGCTGACTGGTGACCAATATAACGGATGGCTTCTCGTATGGCTGCAATTCGGCTGCCGTAGACAACGTTTTATGCATTCGCCCGAGACGGTGACATAAGACATTTCCTGCCACTATCACCGCTGCAACCGAAGAGGTGGTCGTCACGGATCTGTCCACAAAAACATGCTGGGAGTCACCATCAATAGATGCAATGTACGACAACGCCAGCTTTATCACACTGATTGTTGGGATATGCATCTTCTTTGTTATCCCTGGAATGATTGTAGGTATGTACGGTTTCGGTACTGCCCAAAGTGGCACCTCTGCAATCTGGTGTGGCATGTAGTTCGAAGGCACCGCATTGCACTACACCCAGAGGGCTTTGGAAAAGGCTGAATCTGGACACACAACACTAATATTCGTCAGGGGGTGGTGACAATGCCTGGTCAAATGTCCCAAACGCAGATGATGTGGCTCGTGTAGAAAATAAATTCGTGCTGGGCAGGCGCGGACCCCGTAAAATGTGCCCCATGCAGAAGTTTTGCATGGCAAACCCAAGCAGACTCTTAAACCACGAGCCTGCGCGCTTTCAAGCGCATGCAGGCCTGATAGTGTGACACCCGAGAGAACAGGTGCACTGTATCTGAGAAAACCGACTAGCAGCCTCTGGTACACGGGAAGTAAAGATCACTCAGAGTTACCCCGGGATTTCTCTGCCATACACCGCACAGTGCGTGCAAAGCTGTGGGGCTTTTTCTTGACCGAAGAAATGTGCTTCTTCCGGGACAGGTCATGGTCTATCGTGACACCTAGAAATGTGGTGTGTTACGTATGTAACAATTTGTCCCCTGATTGTGACCGGATACCACGCCATTGACTTGCGTGTGACAGCTAAAATTACGCTTTTAGTTGGTGACAGTTTAAGCCCAAGACGAAAATTAATTAAAAATTTGGTACTTGATGTACTATCGGGGAGAAAAGTGGTATACTCTACGCGGCGAGAGCCGGCGCAACGGTAAACTGCGGCATTTTGGCGAGCATAAGCACGAAACATTGAAACGATCCATGCAACAAGCCTGCTGATAATAAAGGTCACGCATTGACTGTCTCGATCCCAGATGGCGTTCGAATGCAGTTTTCGGTTGCTCCGGCTCCAGCCACGTGGAGTATTCCACTTTTGTTCCCGATAGTACATCGGGGACAAAAGTACCTGATCCTCCCTCAAGCCCCGAACCACGCCGCTCTGCACTTGAGAGTGTCTCTACGATGCCCTCCTGATGTCGAGACCGGGGTTACGTAAAGCCCGGGATACCAGGAGTGCTTCGTCTGGTGACGCCCACATGCAGATCGGCATGGTTCGGGGTTTGTAGGTGGGTTAAGCTACTTTTGTCCCCGACAGTGCAGTGCCTTGGAAACGTGCAAACGCATGCAAAGCGCGCTTACTTTTAGCGTGCCGGATCCTGCTGGTCATTGATGGAAGGGAAGATGTTACTCCGCCAATGTTTCGTGACGGCAGGTTTCTATGATCCGTTTTTGAGATGCGTTAAGCACAAATTGCGTGCTAAATTCTTATCGCTGGCAAAATTAGTGACAAGATGGGCAAATTATGCCGAAAAAAAATACTGCCCATTTGAATCATTCATTCCCATTTTCATAGTGCCCCACATCCGCAAACGTGGCATCGGCAGGCATTCGGGAGGGATATACAGTACATTTTTACAGCTTTTTCCTTACCCTCCAGTTACAGCACCACAGGTGAGAACAAGTAGGTTCCAAATAATTTATACTCTTTAGTGCGTGAGCACTACTGCTATGAGTACCAACCCGGAGCAAAGTCGCTCGTTGTCTGTTCCGTTCTTCGTACTCGGCTGGCCTAGCGCGAGCAACCCGTCCCGCAGCGCTGCCCGCTTATCGTCGTCTTCTACGCAGCAGAAATTCATTCTTTCTCACTGATTCGAATGCATTTAACATTCTTTGTAGTTTTTCGGCCCACTTTTATCATAATCTCATGGTCATACGTTTGTCGCTGCTGCAAAAGATGACCTCGGATTTTACCTCCACTATCGCTGCCAGAATCTTTTGATGCCCGCTTATCCGAGGGGTTGTCATAGTCTATCACTCGGACAGTTTTACAGCGCTGCTGTTTTCTCGCAAGAAAGTCAACCGTGCCCGTAACAAACACAAGAATGATAATCTGACTGTAAAGATCACCAAATGCTCGTGTATATTATTAGGACGACTAGCTTTCAAATTGAATTGAAAATGTAAAATACTACAAATATTGCATGCTTCATATGAGCACGAAAAAGCTAACTTATCTCTGAAATTAGGGAAGTATACTGAGAAGTGAATTTTACTTTTTCGATTTTTTTTTAATTCAGCTGGCTTATTTTTTTTTCTTTGCTTTCTCCTGCCCTGGCTGTCTTGCTTTTGAAATTTGTGGCGTGTACCAGCATGTGCTGCATACTACCAGCATTGTTTCTTGCAGACGTGCCGCAGAGGACACGGAGCAGAATGCAAAGAAGATTCCCTAGTGGTTTTCCGTACACCAGTGCTTACCTTAGAGCTGTCACATCAGGCCAGAGGTTCTTTCGTGCGCTGGACTTGGCCACGTTGAACGCGTCTTCCTACTAATGTTTGATCGCATTATGGCTCGCAGATTCGGTGCCGTTGTAAAGGCTCCTGACTGCATCGGGAATGGATAGTCGTCACTGAACAAGGAGCCGGCTACTGCAACGGCAGGGACGGTCACAACACGACCAGCCCACACCGTGCACTCACCGCTGGGGATGGGAGACATCTTGCTCCAAAACGAAGACCGTGGATGTCGTGATATGCATCCGTAAGGGACTGCACCGATCCCGGCAGAGCTGTTAGAGGAACTGCCAGCGAGCACCTCGGATGATGCACTTTCCAATAGCTTCTTTCTGATTTTCAGCAAAACATGCCATGGCTATGAGATAGCGAGCACACCACTTCTCAAAACATGAGCAACAAGCTCGCTAGGCTAGCGCTCTGTAAAGTTGCGGTGCAGGTTTTTCCTTGAAGCTAGAGTTTCGTACAATAAAAAGCTGCCGTGACTGAGAGAAATTACTTGAACCATTAAGAGTCGCTTTAAGCATAGTGCCGAGTGGTAGTAAGTCGGTTGGATCACATTCTGTTTCGCATTTCCAACAGAAAGTTTGCCACACATTCTCAAGTTATGGGTGGTTCCCATTTCAATTACTGGTTGCATGTACGATCATAGCTTCATTACCCGGTAACCGACGAACGTTAGTGTGTTGGTCTGGACGTTCGCAGCGGCACAAGCGCGATCTAGTGACTGGAACTGTCAAATCGGTTTCCTGGTGTAATATCAAATGCACAAGCAAGCCCTAGAGAGTGATGCGACAACTCAGCAGTTTACGTTTAAAATCAGCAGTGTTGGAAAAGTGAGAACGCATGAGGACCCGGTGCCGCCATGCGATTGCAGCCCTTGGAGCCCGCACGGCGCCGATCTTGTAAACTGCAGCTTAACACCCCTTCGGCGCCGGAGTTACCTCGGTTACGTCCGTTCGTTGCCTGTATTTGGTTTTGATCTTGCCCTTGCCTGGTGAATATAAAATGTTCCCTTGGGTTTCGTGGGCATCACACGAAACTGCGTTTGTCTCTGCCATTCTCACCAAAGCCTATACAGCAGTTTCTTGCGAGATTTCGCATGAGTTAATGTGCAGCGACTCCTGCATAAAAAGCGGTTTCTTATGGCCTTTATAATTATGATTGGTCCCTTAGGATTAGAGGCCGCATTGTAGTCTCCAGTTTTGTTAAAATTAATGTTTTTCGACTTGTTATGTTTTGAAAGTCCAAGAACATTGTGAAAGAAATTGCAAAAAAAATCATCCATATCTCGTTTCATCTGGAAATTACAGCCAACTGTAGAAGCCTTACTTCTGTTTTTCGAAACCAAAACTAGTTTACAATTGTCTCTAATGTACTTGTTTAACTTTTTGCAGTGAATATTTGTCCTAATATATTTTGAACGTTTCTCATGCTATCTGCAATCCTTACACTTGGTGAGGTGTGCATATTACTAAACAACAGTCCCAAACTGAATGCGTGTCGCTTGAAGACAGTGTGTGATGTCAGTGGAAAAGCAAATTGACTGGCGTCACTGCCGGCATGCTGCAAATCTTGTACTGCATCACCTTAGGAAGAGACATAGAATGCCCTAGAAGAATCAGCCAAGTTACAAAAACGAGTCGCTTTCACTGTAATTCTAAACATGCGATTCAAAGGCATGGTTTTCACCACATGGGTTAGAGCAAATTAGAGCGATCTGAAGCAATGAGCCAAGGGAGCTTCCCTCATTGCTCTTCCGAGCAATGGCCTTCCGAAAAGAGATGAACAACTATTTCATAGCTCTTGTCAGTTTCTGTGCTCAGATGGACTGCTGTCCATCTTGTCAGACTTAAAATACGACACGCACTTAAGTGATTTAATGGGCCTGCCGGCCTGCCAACAAGCATGATGCTTAGCTCACTGATGCTTAAGAAGCAACCATATTGTGGATATGTAACGCAAGCGCTGGCATAGAGGCACCAAATGATTCAAGAAGCCTTGCATTACCAAAGATTACCATAGGACACAAAAGCCTCAGTGTTCAAATAACTGCCTAAAAGGAGCAAGAAAGAAGAGACGAGTAGTCTTCAAGCCCAAAAGCCTTCACTATGTTTCACGAATGCCCCAGGTATGAGTGGGGTGCATTTCATGCATTTACGTAAATTTTACATTACGTAGAAGCATAAAATGCTTTTACGCACTGTTCAGGTTTTTCCTGAACATTGTGTTATGCGAGCATTGATAACTTTCTTGTGAATGAAAATATTTGAAGCGATATTTTTTGTACCTTTTCCTAACACATACAGACACGCAATGAATTCGGATAATTAAAGCAGACGTGAACGTTTTGCCACTACAGCTCATTTTTCAATACCTGTATTGAATCTGCGCCAGTTTTCTTCATTTCATTGAGTTAGTTGAAGATTACGTCCTTAATTTTAATCACGATATATTTAGCCTGCTACACTGGATAGGGCACACAGCTAAATAAATTATATTTATTTCTTTGTTTCGGCATCTCAGAGTTTACTTATCACTGCTGCCGGGACTAGCAATGCTGATACATTTTTTCGCAATTAACACACAAACAAATTGCGCCATTCTTTGAGTTTTAATTAACGTCTGAAGTTAAATAAAATATGCTTTATTAGGTGAAATAATACTTCTAATTATGATTGCTTATTTAAAGATATTTATTTTCTATATGGGCTCCCACCCCAAAAGAGGTCACGAAAGAGAGAAAGAGATCTACTAGTCAGTGATATCCTGCGATGGAGCAGTGGTTAAGTAGGAGGCCACATTCTATGTTAGCTTTACCCTATATTATGTCTCTCTGTAGAGTGTGGGACTCGAGGTTAATTTTCAGCAAATTAGTTCCGGGTACAAAGAAGATGAGCGGGCCAGAATGTGCTGCCTCTGCGGCACTCTCGTTCTGCACTGACTCAGCAATGAGGCCGGTGCGCTCCACAAAGCGCACAAGGAGGATGCGCAAAATATATGGCGGCTGCAGCAGCCTCCCCCGCTGCGCCACTGGGGCCTCTCCGGAAGGCAGCCCGGAGGAGGTAGGCCCCGCATCCTCCAGACCAGCCACCCAGAGCTGCTGCCCCCGGCGGCCGAGGAGCTCTTCAAGTCGCTGCCGGCAGGGCCTTCTGTGGAGCCGAGCGCCTCGCTCGCGCAGCAGACAGGTGGTCAGCTGATCCAGCCAGCAGTGACCGGCCCCCCGGCGAGCTCCCCTTGCCCCTTTCGACTACACCATGGACGCCGACTCGGGAACTGGGGACGGAAACGGGCCCACTGAAATCCCGCGCAACTCCCTCTGGTACCCTCGGCCACCGTTCCTCTCCCGAGTGGGGCAGGAGGAACCAGGCTACGCGGTGGAGGTTATTTAAGGTGGGCCCGACCGCCGAGGCCGCCTTTTGACGCCTGCCCCGAAGACCTCCTGACTCCCTCTGCCTAGACGACGGCTGACCTCCCTGCCGCGCCACCATGTGAGATAAAAAACTATTACAAAGACCTGGCTCGAGTCGCTATCTGTGCGTCCCCGCGCACAGGAATCGCCACAACTGTTGCATAAATCTTTGCTCAGTAGCAGCTTTCAAAACCTGCAAAGAATACCAGAGACCGTATTAGGGTATTTTGAATGGCTTCCGCTCAGTCACCTGAGATTTCGCAGGTGCTGTGAAAGGCGGTGAACACATGGCGTTCGTCGTTGGTGGCTTTCGGGGAAATGTTCCTTTCCAGAGAAATTAGAATAATATTTAATACTACTAAGCTCCAGTTAAGACGCCCAGTGTAAGATTCGTGTCTGCGCTGCGAAAGCTGTGTAGCTATACCTGAGTGTACTAAGTTCAGTGTTCGAATGAAGCCAATCTTTGCAGCATATGCAAGTGATCTGCATCGGTGTGTGTAAGACATGGACTGCATGTGCAGCGCGTCAATTCTACGTGAGAGACGCGTGATAACCGGTGTGTGCGTGACATCACTGTTGCCTGCGTCATCCGATAAAAATTATTGTATTGTGTCATTTTGCCCTAAATTTGCTCTGCCTCACTCTTTCCTTTCGTTCACATTTAACCACTGTGGAATAGCAGAGCAGGGTCACTACAACCGTCTGCGCCTTTCCACTTATTATGCTCTGCACCTCCTGTCGGTATTTTTTTAAATATGCGAGACTCTCATTTGACGCATATATCAATTCTTTACTACTGAAAATTTCTCAAAGGGCGATATTACTGTCCGAAACTCTTCCTTTGGTTCGTCCGCCAAACTCCGCAAAGACCACGAAGCAGCTGTAGGCTCCGCACGGTCGAATCTGCAGAGAAGTAAGAGTAGAGATACGACGCTTATTCTGCAGTGTACGTTGCTTTCAGCACGAGCATGCAGACCAACAGAGTAGCTGAAAAACCCATATCAGAATAGATTTCTAGTGAGTTGTTCAAGCAGATTCCGATACAACCATCGCACTTACGTGCATTTCTGCGTTTTTCAAAAGAGTTGCAATACCGGAATCAATGTTTCCCTACAACACTTCTGTACAAACAAGAATCACTTCAGCCATAGTCCTTCAATGTTTTTTCTGGTCACGAAACTCCGGCCAAAGTTTCATATAGGGACAGCGCTCGCCGCTAGTGGCGCGGCTGTCGGCGAGGGGGCACGAGTCGCTGCGCGGCGCCTGCTCGCAGCGGCTGTTTTCCGGCCAACGGGCTCATATTCGCTTGGTAGTTGTGCTGTCTGGGGATCGGTATTTGAGCTTAGGATGGACACTTCACTGGTTGTCACATGAAAGCTTGGCTGCAACATCGAGACACTAAAAACCCTGTGCGATCGACGGTGGCCGCTAGTAAACCTTGTTAGCGCTGTTTTCTGGCAAACAATTAATGCGCTTACTTTCTCTCGTTGCTTTTTACAAAAAAGCGATTTTGGTGCATTGGTCCAGCCTTCGCATTTATTTTTACCGCAACTTGCCTACTTCATTCTGGATCGAATAACCAGCGTAGCGATCAGTCACATATCTATGTGTCTGGGTTGCGCCTGTCTCGGCCGAGTCCTCGCTTTCATCAAAGTGCGCAAGGCTGCTTAAGGCTGGCGTTTACCTTGTGAGAGATACTTCAATCTCAGTAATGCTGAAAACAAGACATTATGGTTGCATTTTTAGAACTAGAGTGCGCGCTAAAAAGTGATCTCATGGCGAATGCACTGTAAGTTCGATGGTGCTATCTCAGTTTTAGTTTATTTTTTGCTGACACTTTCGGAGGTGGCAAAGCCAGCTGCTGAAGACTTTTGCTACATAAGCCATATATTTACACTTTGTCACGCTGTGACTACGGAGTCGCTGACGAGTGCAAGTTAATTGTGAATTTTTGTTGTTCATTGCTCATGTGCTAGCTTCGCGCTACCAAAATAAGAGACAAGCTGTGAGAGGTCACGCAATAAACCAAAAATGAGCAATGATATAAATCGCGGAGAAACATGTACAAAAAATAAAAAGCGCAAGGGGTTTAATGTGGTTAAACCGAGCAGACGTGCGAACGCATGTGTTTAGCCTGTTTGGCTCATGGGTCTTGCTTTTCTGGGTCGTTGGCACGTCTGGCGACGATATTAGGCTGAAGTTAAGCTCTGATGGAGGTTAAGCTGGTTTGATGTGTTCGTTCCGAAGGCAGAAGTTGATGAAGATGGCGGTGTACAATGCGCGCAGCGCGAGAGTATGTTGCAGTTTAGTTTTTCCTTGTTTTGGTCTGCTCGAAACCCTGGCCGATCTCCCACCGTGGGTATGTATCATTGTTTTTGAGGCAACAACAACACCAACAACACGAGGCGTGATGGCTGCTGCGATAGCACAGTGCTCTGGTGCAGTGGCCAGCGAAGCTGATCCGTTCGTGCCGCCGGGGGTTCAAAACTTCCAGTCGCGGCAATATTTATTTTATTTCTGCCCCTTAGATTCAGGGACGCCACAAGATTCTTGGTTGGGTTTGACCCCATGAAGTAGTGCCTGAGCACGAAAAGCCATGAGCACATTGAAGAATACAGCTGTCTGAAATGCAACATCGTCACAGAGTCGTGCTCAAGTAGGCTGGTAGACCTTCGAATACCCGTGGGACGGCGCCGGGCCTGAGTTTCAGCTTCTCGCGTTGCGGCGACGCTGCTTCTCCGTTGATCACGAACTCGTGAGGCCGAATTAAATCCGCGGGGCAAAATGCCTCTAGCAGACACGGAAATGCTTGAAGTCGAAGCTAAAGCCACCGCTTGCCTGTCGGGGTATCGCCTGCTTCCATATTTTACGCTGCTCGGCGTCGATCGGCAGACAGAACAGCGAGGCCTTTTCCTGCGTACTTCCGTAGCCGGAGCGGCAACCCGTCACGCAGCAAGTATTCGGCAGCGCAGGCTTGCACGTCACGTGCACAGTACTTATTTTGCAAACGAATGCAAAGTGCAAAGAGAAAATAGTTGCTGCTGCACTGCCGGCGTCCATTCCGCCCGTAGACTCGCGGCTGTAGAGACGCTCGCTCCCTCGCGTCGTTGCCCCCACAGGACAGTTTCATGACCATAAAAGCATTGAAGGGCTATGCTTCAGCCCACATTTTCGCAAACAAACTTTAAAGGCGACCTCTCACACCATGAAGAATAGCGAGCAAAACAGAGTTCTGTATTATACACAAGGCTTCGGAGTTTGTTTGCATCGTTACACAAAATCCAACATGACCGAAAGGCCTGGTCTGCAGTGCAGCAATTCACATTAGGCGCTGCCTCGTGCTTCTTGCTGTTACACTGAAGGGTGAGCATTATGGTGCGTTCCCTGCAGTAGAAGACATGAATCTCCCTTGGACTGGTCGAGCTAGGTTCCCGTATTTACTCCAATATTGGTAGATGCGTAGTATGCATAGATACCCCGGATTCAGAAACGAGAGGAAGAAGTGGAATGTCGTGCAGGAGACAAACGGAGGATCCAAGCCAGCAGAATTTAGTAAAGGCGGCCAGCAAAACACATGGCACAGCACAGGAGTGACAACGCCGTGGGGAACCTGTAGCCGAAATTGGACACTTCATCCTGAGCAACGCTCCATAAAACATCCGAGACGGAGAAATCTTCATTTCGTTCGATTAAAGTAAGGCAGGAAAGCCGAACGTCGGCAGCGCAGCGCCGATCCCCAATATTAGCGACAATATTCCTCAACTGCGGCAGAAAACGCATGGCGCTCTAGCACGCGAAAAGGCGCCCCTGTTGCTTTCCCGAGCATCCATCTCAGTTTTCGTCACTATTCGACGCCTTCTCACAGAAGACGACGGCTCGCTTAAACGCTGCCGCGCGGCTGAGCCACTGGCAGAAATGCCCCTTCTGCAACGCGGCCCCGGTTGGCGCGGTGACGGCGCTACGAGCCTCCGTGTTTTTCTTTTTATGGGTCTTATCCGAAAATCCTCTTGTAAAAGAAAAGCAGGAAGCTACCATTACGTAGTAATGGTCGCAGCAGACGAAGTTTACGGTAAATGCTTGACGCCCTGTGGAAGGCAAGCACATTTCCCAGTAGCGTTCTTCGTTTCGCTTCTCTTCCTTTTCTCTGTTTACATTTGGGTTTACTCCTTCGCCTGACCATGCTTCGCGCACTGGTCGAGCACCGAGTGCGGAGAGCGCGACTTCGGAAAAGCGGCTTGTTCTATAGGCGAGTAAATATGGTAGGTAACAGGATAGCATTTATACAGTATGCACTAAAAAACGGTTCAAAAACAGCTACCAAGGTATACTCTTAAATATTTCTGGATATCTATGAAGGCTATATATGGGAGTTGGCTGTATTCTGTGCATTTCTCTATCATCTGATTGGTGGCGTGAATATGCGCTATTGTCGAGTATCCATAACAAGAGCCTCCCTGTTGAATGGGTTGATTGAAGTCCAAAACTGTCCTGTCTATTAGGCAGCGGACAGCAAGCTGATCGGTCTAATTTTTCAAGTGCTTAACGTCTTCTTTTCCATCTATTAGGTTAATGTTAGCGTCCTTCCAAGCATCTGGAACGCTCGAGGTCGTTAGGGATTGTGTACACAGAGCGCCTGTGTTTTTATAGCACAAATATCTCCCCTCCTTCCATCAACACATCTGTTGTTACCTGATCCTCCCCAGTTGCTTTACTACTTTGCCTCGGTGCTAAGGCTTTCGTTACTACTTCTTCTGTTACTGGCGGGATCTCCCATCGCTGTGCGCTTCTGCCTTTCTCACAGACGTTCTGATCATATTGGCTACAGTATCGATTTGTGTAAACCTCTTCTGATACTTTAACAATTTTATCCATATTGCCAATGATATGACCTTATTTGTCTCTTATCGCATACATCTGGTTTCCACCTATGGCAATTTTTCTCTTCACTGCTTATCCGTACTTTTGAGTATGCTCCATTCTCTCCGTAATAAATTTCCTTATGTCGGCTTGATACCTCTGCCAGTTTTATTCTCTCTGCAAGTTTAGATGCTTTTATGCTTTGCAGTTTGTGAATGAGATCTTTCCTTTTCATATTTCGTCTCCTGAAAAAGCTTGGCGGCATCCTGTCCAACCATTCTACTGCCTATATCTACTGCGCGCTACTGTTCACAGTGTTATCATTAAGTACGTCTTGTTCGGTTAAAGCCAAATGTCTTTTTTTCGGCGATATCCTGAACTCATCTTTACCGCCTGTTGCTAACTCGTTAATGGTCGTTCGGTTCACTAGCTTCTTCCCTTCCCTCTTCAAAACTGAGTTAATTCGAGACCATACCAGAGCTACAATGCACCTCTCCGAGGACCTCCACATTCTGCACGATGCCAGAGTGAGCGCATAGTATGAAGGCTATTCTATTTTTAGTCCCACCGGTAGGACTCTTGCACGCCCACTTCCGGTTCCTCTGTTTGCAGAAGGTATTTATAATCCATAATATACTTCTCTGTGCGGATTCTCTAACAACTGACGCCAGCTATTCCTAGAGCCTATGCCATAGTTGGCTAACGCCTGGTCTTCGGCTTGCTTACCTTCACATTTAAATCCCCCATTAATACTGTATACTGTGATTTTACTTTGTTGATTGGCGATTCCACGTTTTCATAGAAGCTTTCAACGACGTGGACATCATGGCTGGATCTAGGCGCGAAGGCCTGGCCCCCATCAGCTTGAACCGCCTATTAAGCCTAATTACGATAGCTGCTACCCTCTCGCTAATACAAGAGAACTCAATCCTGTTACTAGCCATATCCTGATTCATGTGCAATCCAACAGCTAGTTCTCGTTTGCCCACTCTTCCACGATAGCCCAGTACCTGACCGCCCCTTAGAACTGTTCACGTGTCATCTCTTCTAATCTCGCTAAGCCCTCTTCACATTCAAATTAATACCCGCTGTTTCCTCGAACAGCAGTACTACGCTAGCCTCACCAGATAAGCATTTAATGATCCCAGGTTCAGTTTCCAATGGCGGTCTGTCAGGAGCCCGTGATTCTCAGCAACCTCAGGTGTATCACAGGTGTGATCGTCGCCTTCCACAGTTCCTCCACACCCGCACTAAACTGAGGACCGAGAGTGAATTTGTTCATACAAAGTTTGGCGGAGTACTAAACCAAGGCGACCAAATACTGCGCTAGTGAGGGAGTGCGTTGTCACCGACTCTCGTCACCGAGTACAGGTCGAGCCCCATGCCTGGTAATGAAATTCTACCGATACCGGGATTTTTTTTTCAAATCCGGTGGACTTGCACGCCACCGAGATTTGAACCCTGGTCATTTTGCACTCAAAGCGGATCCCCTATCTATGCACTATTGCTGCAGCTGAAACTTAATGGGACGCTAAGGTAGAAAGAAGCCTCCTCCTTCAGTGCTACTGTGTAGAAGGCTACCAACGACTGCGTACACTGTTTCCCTCCGGCGTCGATTATAAGCGTTTATAGGGACGAGATGAAACTGCTTTCGTGGTAAAAGCGGCTTACACGTTTCTATTGAAATCATCGGAAAATTTTAAGCAGAGGTACAAAAGCGCATACTGATCTTTTTTGGCCTCAGAGCTTGTAAATACGCCCAGAAGCTAAAGGTCGTTCTTGGTCTTTGTTAACCTGCGGTACGTTTATCTTTGACGCAATTAAGACCTGCAAATCAACACGAATTTTGGCCAGATTATGTGACGGCGAAAACAGCCATTGGTGTTCCCTTCCTTTCTTCTTGAGTCCAATCTAGGAACTGTATGCAGGCCCCTGTTAGATGCGGACGCAGTGTGCGTGCGCTATTGAACGGTACTCACGCTATGGCACCGGACAGGCCGCAGGAGCAGCTAGGCAAAACGCCGTCCTAGGGCAACCGCAACCGAACGCGCCCTCCCGACAGCTCCGCCCCCAGTAGTGTCGTGGTCGTGCAGGTCGGCCACGCCAAGGCTATGATGAGCAGGGCCGCCGCCACCCTCAAGCCGATTTGAACAGCGGAAAAGTGCTGTTCAGCGCCAGAAAAGGCTCCGGGCCATAACTTGCTGGTGGGCTGCAACAGAAAGGTTGAGACGATTAGCATAGCAACCCCTAAAGCGAATACCTTAATGGCGGTAACTTAACATAGGCAAAAAGCACCCGCGCTCATTACAGAATTCGTCATTTTTCGACAGGAAACCAGCGCTTGTAGGTGGAATTTTCTGATTTATGAAAGAGGTACTTCTCAATAATTCAGAATTCTTGACCATGCAAAGTCAGTTAATTGTTTCGGTAATTCTTTTTGTACGCGTCGCGGTTAATGCAATGGCGATAAAGGACGCCGGTGGCAGATAAGCTGGCGTCTTCGTTGCAGTTGTTTGTTGCCGTTGGCGTCTGTTGTCAGCACCTTCGACCGCTTGTTACCATTCTATAAAAAATCCCCGAGAGGCAACCTAACTGGTGGGCAAGCAAGGTCGCGTGATCTTGTGGCGTTATCACAACCTTCCCAACGTATTCGGACCAAATTGGTCACGAGAAGTTGTTCGAGAAGATCAACCGATGTCGAATGAGCCCCACTAGCCCCAACTGCCATCCTAGGGAAGTGGTGCTTCTCTTGACCGCTGGACCACTGCGCTAGAGTGGTAGGAGGACTTCCGGGGACCTGTGAGTATCAAATAGAGAATGACCAATTCCCTAGAGGCACTGACTTATGAACGCAATCGTGTGATACATTTAAGTAGGAGGTCAAGTGCCCCGGTCAATTTTTTGACTGCATTAGCACTAACATACGCATTTTTCGATTTCAGGCATGGGTACGTACAGTACGCACGTACTTAGGTGCCTGAAGCCTGGTGTATGGAATGCAGGTCGTTTGCAACATGCCAGTTGTGCACACCTAGCAGGCGTTCACCTGTGTGAAGGCCTGGGTAAAGACATTCGAGGAAAACACCTTCCAAGTAAAAACATTCAGGTCAAATGCATTTAGCACGTCAGGACCTTAAGTACTTCCCGTAACTAAAGCTATACTGCACGATATTCCGCGCTTACCAATGCTAAACCGCCTGCAAATTTTTTATTGTGTTAAACTGTCGGTTCGCGTAAAAAATGCGCCTTAACCATTCAGAGCGCTACCCTAGAGAGCTTCCTGCTCATGTTTCGATATGTGGTGTGTCCCTTGGTTGAGACCGAGTACGATGTCGGCCAAGGCGTCTATTCTCAGGAACTAAGGAAATTTTCGGAAATGACTCACCGTGGCGGTCACTGGGAGGTCGGGTAACAGCTCTGCCGGGATGGGTGCAGTTACGGGCGGATATTTGTGATGGGGCCCAAGGTCCTTGTTCTGGAGCAGGGTGGTGCCGCCCATCGCCAGCGCTGAATGCCCCGTGCGTCCGATGGGTGAACCGGGCAGATGAGAGGCGTTGGGCGAGTTTGGAGGTAGGCGACCGCCAAATTGAAGACGGTGCGCTGGTCGTGGTGTCACCGCCGCTGCGATCGCAGAGGCTGATTCCATGTTCAGGGACGGCCAAGCAACCACAGTACAATCAGGAGCCTCTTCTGCGGCGCGTAGTCTGTAAGCGATTGGTTGATCGAACGGTGGTAGGGAGACGCGCACAACGCGGCCGCGCCACATCGACGATGAAGCCTGTGACCTGAGTCGGACAGCTGGAACAGCAGAGCGGGTGCAACGAACGCCACGAGGGAATCTTCTTTGCCTTCTGCTCCGTGTTCTTCAAGGTGCGTGCGCAAGAGTAAATGCTGGGGATAACTGGCACGTGGAGGTAAATGAAACAAATTGTAAAAGCATGAACGCAGGGCATAAAACACTGAAGCAAAAGAAAAAGAAGGTAGGTATGCCAGAAAAACTGAAGTAAAATTCATGTTTAAGCAGACTAACTGAAACACATATTATATTGAAATAGAACTTATTGAAACACTTATATTGAAACACATATATAGCGTGCCGACTACTCGAGGCATCTGTGCAGGCATGTGGCCCACAGTTGGCACGACAACCGAGAATTCCGACATTTCGCAGAATGAACTAAGCGATTTGTCCCTTTAATGGGTCACCAAAACGTGATTACTTTCTAATGAACATTATAAATATGTCTGCAATTTCTTTCTGATAGTGTAACGAAAATTGCAGGAGTAAATTTGGTATCCCCTCATATTACAACCTGAGTGCAGTTCTGATCACAAATAAAAGTGGAAAAGTTTGAAATGGTGATGAACAAGCTGCAGCTTTGTAAAAGAAGATTAAGCGTATTATATTTGTAATGAGCATAGCTGAGGAAAACTGACATCAATCAGCATTTTATGCATAGCAAGAGAAACAACTGTTTCTTTGATTTTAAATGACGCGAGGAAATATGCCGCAGCTTCCTTCCCTCTACATTTTCAAAGGCCCATTACAATGCCAGTAGATGCTTTCTGAACAGCTACGTAAATGCATCGAGTGGAACAGACGACGACACGTCGCGTGTCACTTGCTGGGCCCAAGTGAGCCCCCGCGTTTATTCAGCACTGGTTTTATACACGATGTGAACATGCGGGTAACGCCCTTATCACATGGGGGCGTATCTTGCCATGAACACAGAGCGCGCTGCATGCTGAGCAGATTAGATACAGATTACGATACATCCCCCTTCGTAAAGAGAAAAAAAAAAAAACGGACAAGGAGCGCTTTTAGCTCGGGAGAACAAAAAGGAAGTTAAATAAAGAATCACTGCACATCAAAAACAGCAAAGATCAGAGCACTGAATACAGTCACGGCACTTGTTGAAAGTTCTCGTCATACATTAAGCGCCGAGGTGGTCTGCGTTGTCTTGTAGTCCTCCTTGGAGCAGCTGCTTGTTGCGGAACTGTCGGCACAATGCTCGCCGTGCTGTTTGGACTTTGCGCCGCCTCTGGGTCGTGTTGTGGGCTGGCAGGGGCAGCGTATTCTTCAAAATCACCTTCGTCGTCGTGAGGAGGACCCCTAAGGCGAAAAGATTCTCTGGTTGGTAGCAGATGCTCGCGGTTGCGTCGCAAGAGTTGCCCGTCTTCCGTCATGACTACGTATGACCTTGGTTGACCAGACGACCGAAGAACCCGAGCCTTTCTTCTCCATGATGAGCCGTCTTTTATTCTAACCGTTTCGCCGTTGTTGAGTGGTGCGAGTGGCCCTCTTGAGTAGTCTTTTTGCTGGCGTTTGTCAACCCGCCGGCTTTGTCCGACCTGAACGGCTGGTAGAGTTGTTCGCAGCGAGCGTCCCTGCAATATTTCGGCTGGTGACCAGCCGCATTCCAGTGGAGTTGACCTGTAAGCGAGAAGACCAAGCCAAAAGTCTTGTTTAGCTTCAGTTGTTTTCTTCAAGATTCTCTTGACTACTTGTACCCCCTTCTCGGCGAGTCCGTTGGAGCGGGGAAAATACGGGCTTGAGGTCACGTGTTTGAAATCGTACACTTTTGAGAACATGGCAAATTCTCTACTGGAAAACTGAGGCCCGTTATCAGTGCATACCTCGACAGGTATGCCATATCTGGAAAATATGGCACTTGCTGCATCTACAGTACTTTTTGCTGAAGTGTCTGCGAGCTGTTGGACTTCGGGAAAATTGGATAGGGCATCATAAATACACAAGTATGACCGACCTGCGTGGCAAAAAATGTCCATGCCGACGCGGTACCATGGTTGGTCTGGAACGGGACGCATAATCAAAGGCTCTTGCGGCAACTTGTAAGCGTGCGTTTTACATACAGAACATGCCTGTACAAACGTCTCGATATCAGTGTTCATTCCTGGCCAGAACACCAGGCGCCGTGCCCTTTCTTTGCACTTGTTAATTCCCATGTGGCCTTGATGAATTCTTGCCAACATATCGCGCCTCATACTTGCCGGAATGATAATCTTACAGCCTTTCAAGAGAACCCCTTTTACTTCCGATAGCTCAGCGGCAAAAGGCTTGAGCGGTCCTTCAATTGGTTGCCCGTTCTCCAGGTGCTCTAGCACAGCGGCGAGCTGCTTGTCCTTCCGTGTCTCGGAAGCCAGTTCTTTCCACGTGGTTTCGCTGACAAGAGAATCGACCACACTTACTGCGTGCACTTCGACGTCGTCGCCGTTGTCTGCGTTATCTGCTGCGTCCTTAACGGAAGCCCTGGACAGCATGTCCGCCAATAGAAGCTGTTTTCCTGGAACATAATGCATGGAAATGTCATAGCGTAGCAGACGCAAAAAAAATCGCTGCAGTCTTGGCGGCATGTCACCGATCGCCTTCTGCGAAATGGAGATCAACGGACGATGGTCAGTCTCAACGACAACCTTCCGCCCATACATGAAATGGTGAAATTTTTCGCAGCCGAAAACTATGGCCATTGCTTCCTTTTCAATTTGTGAATAGCGTTGCTGCGTATCTGTAAGCACTCTGGAGGCGTAAGCAACCGGTTTCCATGCACCTTTGTGATACTGGAGCAAGGCAGCACCGATTCCGTTTTGTGACGCATCGCATGATAACTTGGTTTCTTTTCCAGGGTCAAAAACTGATAACAAGGGCTGCTTGCTAAGGCTGTCGCACAGCGCTCTCCACTCTTTTTCGTGATTTGCCGACCATTCGAAAACAGTATCTTTTTTTAGCAAGCTTCTGAGAAGCGTTGTCCTTTCTGCTAGTGCTGGCAAAAACTTTCCGAAATAATTCACGACACCCAGCATGCGTTGAACGGCTAGTTTATCATTAGGGGGTGGCATCTGCAACATGCACTCGACATGGGATGCATTTGGACGGATTCCTTCTTCGTTTATCACGTCGCCCAGGAATTCAATTCGTTGAACGCCAAACTCGCACTTTGCTGGATTGAACGTAAGGCCCGCACGTTCTGCCGCTTCTAGTGCTGATCTGAGACGTTGGTCATGCTCTTGTTGGGAATTGCCCCACACAAGTATGTCATCGACATACACTCTAACGCCAGGAAGCGCGTCAAAAATTTCACTTAGGGTTTGCTGAAATACTTCGGACGCTGATGATATTCCGAAAGGCAGTCGCAAAAATCGATAGCGGCCGAAGGGTGTCGCAAAAGTGCATATCCTAGACGTCTCGTCATCTAAGGGAATTTGGTGAAACCCTGCGTTTGCATCTAGGCGAGAGAATACTCTTGCGCCGGCCAGCTCGGCCTCTATGTCTTCCCGCCTCGGCATCGCGTAGTGCTCGCGCTTGAGGCACTCATTTATTTTCCTGGGGTCCATGCAGACTCGCAGCTTCCCGTCTTTCTTTCGTACGATAACAAGGGGACTTACCCAGTCTGTTGGCTCAGTGACTTTTGCAATTATTCCGGCTTGTTCCATACGTGACAATTCGTCCCGAAGTGGCTCCTCTAAAGCCAGTGGTACTCGACGAGGTCTCTGAACCACTGGCGTGGCGTCCTTGCGAAGCACCATGTGGTATACTCGTTTGACGCAGCCGGTGCCAGTGAAAAGGTGACGAAAGCTGGCAACCACTTCTTCAGAGCTGTTTTGCGACACGCTGTTTACGCGTGAAATCAGTCCCAGGCGTTCACTCGCCTCAAGTCCTAGGATTGCTTGGCGCCCCTTTCGTGCCACGAAAAAGCTCAGCATGGCAATGCAACCATTTAAAGAGACTTCGGCCCGCATGACGCCAATGTGTTTGATTACATCTCCGCCGTAGGAGCGTAAAATCGCACTGCTGGGGTACAGGGGCGGCTGTGGGTTCATTTTGGCGTATAATCCATAAGGCAACAAATTTGCCTGCGATCCAGTGTCAACCTTTAACTGAACTGCCATGTTCTTGATTTGGACTTCCACCGTCCAGTCATGCTTGCCGGACACGTTCCTTGCGGATACGTCGAGAATGTCGAAATCGTCTTGGCCGCTTTGCAACTCGCCAACGACTGCCGTTGCTTTACAACATCTGGCAAAGTGGTTTTTCCGCTGACATCTACGGCACGTTTTCCCAAAAGCAGGGCACCTTCTTGGGGAGTGTTTTCCGCCGCAGTTTCGGCAGTCATAACGTGTCTGTTCTCGGCTTTCGCGGCTCGTGCTAGTCCTGCTGATAGGATGCACTTGGTGTTCCTGGTTCCACATTTCCTTGTGAGTTGCTGATGCTTCAGCTGCTTTACAGGCTTGTTCTGCTTTCTGCAGGGTCAAGTTGTTGTCCCTGAGGAGTTTTTCACGTACCGTGTCGTCATTTATCCCGAACACAATTTGGTCCCTCACCATCGATTCCGCCAAAGCGCCAAAGTTGCAAGCACGTGCTTGATTCTTCAGGTCTCGTAAGAAATGCTCCACTGGTTCGCCAGCAGCTTGGATTCTTCTCCTGAATATGTACCGCTCGTGAACCTCATTGGTCTGTGCAATGCAATACTCATCAAATTTTTTCACCACTGTGGCATAGTCGTCGTTCTTCTCGCCTTCTGCAAACGTGAAGGTGTTAAAGACTTCAATGGCCTCTGCGCCCGCGACGCTCAAAAGCAACGCTGTCTTCTTGGACTCAGTCCGAGGCTTTTCTGCGACCTCTGACGCCGTGAGGAAAATTTCAAACCTTTGTTTGAAGAGCTGCCAGTTCTTGCGAAGGTCGCCTGTTGTAAGGAGCGGCTCCGGTGCTTTGAGGAAATCCATTTTCCGCCACAGGGTCGCTGGTCTTCACGCGTCGTGCAGGAAGTGCATTGCCATGCTAACCACTTCTGTCACCATGCATCGAGTGGAACAGACGACGACACGTCGCGTGTCACTTGCTGGGCCCAAGTGAGCCCCCGCGTTTATTCAGCACTGGTTTTATACACGATGTGAACATGCGGGTAACGCCCTTATCACATGGGGGCGTATCTTGCCATGAACACAGAGCGCGCTGCATGCTGAGCAGATTAGATACAGATTACGATACAGTAAAGAAGCATCGTCCAAAGCCGGCCCTCACTGAAAGCATAAAGGACTTTAGACACCATATTTTTGCTTCGTGTTTTCTTGTTTCAGACGAAGCGCTGGACGTTGATATATACAGATCACCCTATAGTATTCTTCTGCGACCGCTAAATAATTTATAATTGCATTTCTTCTCGACCCTGTTACAGTTTTAGTTTCATTAGCCCAACTATGGCTGTGAGATGTAGTTAGTGTTTAGGTCACGTAAGGCACAAAAAAGGCATTATAACTGCTGATACGTCATTTGTTGTGCTCTAGCTATTGGAACGGGCTGATGTAGGTGTTGCAGTGAGTTAAAACTATGTACCCGTATTTATATGGCATTTTCTTCGTTTGACATGTGACCTAAACATAAAATCCACGTCACAGCAACCGCTCCATTCATTAAACCGAAACACCATGCAAGAAGAAATTGAATTATATGTTATTTATTTGTCGTAGGCAAAAACCACGCGGTGATCTATGTATTCTAATGAATGAAGCATCATTTGAAAGAAGAAAACGCGCAATAAAATTAGGTGTCTATTGTCCTTCAATGCTGCTCGGTATACCAAAAAAATGCTACGCGGAAATATATACGCGCTTATTTTTTTCAAGGTGGGAAACTGCGATCTGGACAAGTTGAATTTCTTCTTTATAAATAACATCTAACAAAAAAAGGCGAACACAGAGGTGAGCAGGCAGCCATGTACTGCTGTTATTAAAGGAAGATTAGAAAGATCAGCCCTGTGTGTGTATTATCATTTGTCCTCTGTGCTCCGTCGGGCTCCCTAGCAGTGACACGAACCACTTTCGCACTGGCGCATCTTTCGCGCTGGATTACTCTCCAGTGGTACTATTACTAGGAATCGCCGCCTGGCTGCCGCCTTTAAAGCGCTGAACTATATTGTAATGCACATGAGTACACTTGTGAATATGCAGATGACTTACAAACCTAAGCACATTTTGCACGACGACAAACTTAACAGTCGCGAGTCATAGCTCAACACACGCCCCAATGGTTTCTCCCTCGTGCATGGAACCTATTCACACGCAATGATGAATAAAATGACCTTCATTAGTCAGGAAATGTAACTTGACGCTTCTCACACCCTCCGAGAAGCGGAGTAAATACAAGGGCTAGGCGACGTCAGCCAGTGGTGCGTGGGTGGCTCGCGAGCACGATAAATGAATGCCGTAGTGGTAACAGCCACCGCGTGCTCCTAGCGTTCAAATCACAGAGAACAAAGAGTGACACGAAGTGCAAATTTATTCATCCCAGAACAACAGAGTGAACGCCATTCATTTGCACTCTTCCGGCATCAGGCACGCCTGCCCGATTCTCCAGATGTCTCCGTAGTTAGGCATTTGCAGGAATTGCCGTCCGATCTGGAGCCCACTAGAGCCGCATTACCCGATTCAAGGACACATCCGAAGCACGGGAGCGCCAAGCCAGCCGAGATAGTGGACAGTCGTACGAGAGAGAAATGGCGCTGTCTTTAGAGAGACGGCCACCTCATAGCAACTGCGGAAGGCAACGGCAACAGCGTCCTCGCCGGAGTGCGGCGATGGCACAAGCCCCTGTGAAAGTCTTCGTCCGTGGACATCGGGAACTGACATAGAATAGTTGCTGCCACTAGAAAGTGACAGCGGGGGGTTGAGGAGAAACACCTTCAGTGAGCATGGTGGAGGTGAACTGCTCATAAGGAGGAGCCCTCTACTTCACACAGCGAGTCTTTGTACCTTAACAATCGCCCTAGACGAGATAACTTGAGAGTGAACGGCGTACACGAGCTGGGAACAGAAAAGTTACAGAGAATGTTTAGTACATTCGAATCGGAGCGAAACCAATGATTTTTGCTACGCAGAAGACGACGGTAAGCGGGCAATGCCGCGGGACGGAGAATATGGATGTTGGTGAAGATGTCGCCCTCCATGCACAGCGCGAGAGTATGGTGCAGTTTAACACGAGGCGTGTTGGTTGCGGCGATAGCTTAGTGGTCTCCTCAGCATGAAGGCGACATATACGGTGTATTGCCGCCTGAGAAGTACACCAGAGACAATTGACAATTGGTTTATTCTGTGCACTGATTAGGTTTTCTTCTGGAACACATTACAACGAACAATTAACGACATTGACAGCACACCCTAGAGTATCCGTTTTTTCCCTCCGGAGAAAAAATGTATCGTGCCATATTACCTATTTATGTTGCAGGGACTCTTTAGTCTGCGGAAGAGCCACATGGTGGACCACCATGCCGAACCACCACGGTCTTCGAAATCTTTTGTAGTGCACAATGCGCTTTGCTGCGGGAAGTATATGCTGCCCTGCAAGAGCGCCTAGCTGGCTGCCCTAACTGGATGCATGTGTGTGCCGCCCAGATTTTTGACGTTTTAGAAGGTGGGGTCATGCAGGGGTAAGGTGACGCCTTGTTTTGTGGCGTAAGCATGCTTTCATTTTTCTTTTCGGCACTGTTTCCATAAGAAAGATAGCCTTATGGTTTCTCTCTGCGGCCCTTAAAGGAGATCTGTTCGCGCAGCTGCGGGTTCCACTCCGAGTCATGCACATTGATTCAATTTTTTTTCTTTTTCGTGGTTTGACTTCAAACTCAGCTAAAGGTCCAAACTAGGCACTCGGCGATCGAACCACGAAGTGCCGTGGTGAAGCTTTCGCCTCAAGCGTTGAAGCAGGAGAAAATGAGCGCGTTCATCGTATTGGTAGGCGCAATTCTGATTGCATTCCCCGATAGTAATGATGTTCTTGAACTACAAAGGGAAAATTCCCGTCTGAAAAAACGCATTGAAATTGAAGGACTTAACCACGCCTAAAGTATGCATCGACGAAGAGATTTCACCAAAACTGCAAGTGGCACGGAAAAAGTTGAGGTAATTTGCAAAGGCTAATGCAGGCGAACGCAAATTTAGGTTGTCATATGATGAGCTGATCATAAGTGAGAGAACTTACAGATACGATGACATTCATGACCGTCTTGTGCAATCAAGCCGAGAGCAGCCCATTTCCGGTGATAACTGCAGAATAAAGGTCTTTGAATCAAATATACCGATATCATTCATTGTTGCTAACTTTCGTAGTTTGCTACCTAAGCAAGGAGACTTACTGTCTGTCATTGGTAGGTGTGATGCAGACGTCGTTCTGATAACATAAACCTAGCTGAACCAATGTATCTCGGCGGTCGCATTTCCATGGAGGCAAAATTCTAGAGATCCGCGTATTGGGCGATGTCAGTGGGCGTTGAGGAACACCCGGCGGTCAAATTGTCTGAAGCCTCTCACTACGGCGTTCCTCATAGGCTGAGTCGCTTTGGAACATTAACCACCCATAACGTCACATAACTTTAAACACCCATCAACGGAAATTTCTTTAATTACTGCCAGCTAACAGATCAGAGGCATGTTTTTCTGCAAAAGCCTTAGAAGCTTTAACCTAGGTGTCGAAATACTCGATGTTGTGAAGTAACCTGCAAAACTCCTTGCTTGAATATAACAAGCCGTCGGGATGTCTCTTTAGATATCATTTCTGTACCAAAAACCTTGCTTTAACTTTCTTACCGTTATCAAGTTACCTTTTTTCGGCAAGGGTTCTGCAATGTTTGTCACTAGAATTTTCCTTTTAGCACTCTTTTGTTCTTTTGCTTCATGATACGCGCCGTTGGCTTCCTGTCTGTATTGGTATTGATTGGTTTTTGGAGGTTATTGAAGTTCATTGAATTCGGGAATAATTTTTTTTCGTGTTTTTCATGGCAACTAGCTTTCGCATTTGCTTCTCCCATGCCATTTCTGACGTTCACAGAGTAAGATAGACAGCAGTGTCGATTCTGACGCTCCACAATGCATTCGGAAGGCCACGGTAGCGCACGTCCGGCGCCCAGCGTTGCGCTCTACTCTCTATATCCACTCCCCTTCACTCGACGAAAAGGCTTTGAGAACTCTTTTTCCTCTGCAGAAGTAGCCTATCGACGCACCACCTGTCGACACTACCACGAAAAGAAATTCTGTGCGACCATTGGGCGAAAAGCCGGCGGGATGCCGTTTTTCGCGTTGTCTACTTCTCACGAAGCAGTAAAGGGAATCGTGTTTTTCCATGAGCGCACAATAGCCTCTTTGTTTACTAAGATAACACTTTTCCTTTGATGAATCGGCCGATGCACAACAGCCGGCATATGAAACCTGGACACGACAGTTCAATCCTAAAAAAAAATTAGTCGATATTAGCTGTGAGAATGTCCGTACGAGTGCAGGTAAATTTCAGTTTCAAGGTGCGATGCCTGGCCCTTTGAAGTGTTTATAAACTTAGCGTTATTGCTGCTTTAGGACGTAATAAAATCTTTGTTTTTCAGCTCTCTCGTCCGCCTTTCTTTTGTTCTGAGGATTATAGTGCAGTAGCAACATGGACAAGAAAGACGGACGCAAACACAGGCGCACCTCTTTCTTGTCCATGTTGCTACTGCACTATAATCCTCAGTATGATGAACCAACAAGCCAGCCACTTCCTATTAAGCAATTTCATTTGTTACTCACACTTGGTACTTCGAGTCAGCTCCGCAAAATCCATCTCGTTTGTTGCCGAGCCATCTGTGCACCATCGGCTTCGTATTGGGGCGTCGTATGTGTGTACGCGTGAACATGACACGATAGGGGCAGCAGACGACAAATGAACCCACAAGCTTCTCGAAACGCAGAGGGCATGGGTGACGGGAGAAGCGCATACTGTGCAGCGGTATTTGAATGCTGGTGCTCCGTAAGACAGGGCTAGCGATGAACTGTTTTGTCGCGAGCTGTAAACCATGATATGACGAAGGAAATTTGTGTGCACGGCAGGGAACAGCCATTCCGCCACCCGTGCTGCATCTTCCAAGCTGAGTCGGAAATCTGCTAAATACGCACAGTATGTGGGTGTTGTGCGACGTCGCTGGTCATTAAAGAACCGCAGGTGGGCGAAATTATTCGAGCGCCCTCCACTAAGCTCGACTGTTAGCTCATAAGCAGATGGCGGACGTTAACCCGGCATACCTTTGTCTTTTCCTGATTCAGTACCGACACTCACTACAAGGCCGTCTATGGAATACAGGAGAAAAAAGTGGAAGAACAGAAGGAAACAAGTTAGCATGTGGAGCGTGCGCATAATGGAGCTAGTGGAACATGGCAGGTGAGCTGTAGGGAGGAGGCAGTAGTAGAGGAGAAATGCGGCGACACAGGTGATGGCGCCAGTGCAGCGTCACGCAGCAGACAACCGCGATGCATCCCATGATGCATGCGCGTGTTTTAAAAAAAAAGGAGAAGGAAGCGTCTACACCGGGAACGCATCAGTGCCAAATCCGAGCGTCCTCTATTATTTGACTCCCCAATCTCTCTCCGATATAGCAAAACAGAGCCCCTCTTAGCAGCGGAGTCGGCGCTCCTGTCTTTCTTACTCAGTGGTAATGTGTGCAGATATTCTGTGGCTTTGGTGAACGCTTTTCGCAATAATTTCTACAAAGGCTTGGAAATATTTGTACATAAAGTTGAATTCAGTGCTTTAGTGTGTTCTTCTCGTCTTGTCCCTCATTTTACTTCCAACCGAAAGAAAGGTTTACCCATGCTGTCATTATTAACTGCACTTAAATTGTCAGAGCTGCCAATACTATTAAGTGGTACTTTCTTATACACCTCAGATGTTGGAATCTGAAAATGAGAGAAATTTTTAATTCCATATCTGATGTACACTGCGGACAAAAGTAACTGATCCATCACTCAAATTACCAACAACGCCACAATTCATGCAGACGTTCCCCGAGGGTGCACTCCTGGAGTCGAGACCGGCAAGACAAGGAGTGAGTTGTAGGGTGACGCCCATATGCAGAATGGGAGCGTTCAGGGATTGGAGGTGCGGTAAGAGCGAAACAAAACTGAGCGAAGACGGCGGGACAAAAGAAAGGCACGAATACACACATGAATACACACGGTGAGTCACTTTTGTTCTCGTTAGCGCAGTGCCTTCGGAACGTGCAAATGCATCCACACTCCGCTCGTTTTTTAGCGATATTACTGGTAATCATTCGGAAGCTTAAATGTTTCTCCGCCCGCGTTTCATTACGGCAGCTTTCCGTGATTCAGTTTTGAGAAGCGTTAACCACTAATTATGCAGGAAATTCTTATGGCTATGAAAATTTATGCCAAGATGCGCACATTATATCGGAAAATAAACATTTCCCCTTTATATCACTCATTTGTGTTCTAATGGCCCATGCCCGCAATGGGCCATCGACAAACATTCGGGAGGCATAGGCAGTCCAATTTTATAGCTTTCTCGATAGCCTCCAATTTACGGCACTGCATTTGACAACAAGGAGAATCCAAATAAGTGACACTTTTATTGTGCGAAAGCATGATTCTGCTGGGTAGCAAACGTGAGCAAAATTGCCCGGTGTCTCTTCCGTTGTTTGTTCGCATATGGCCTATCGCGAGCACTCCGTCCCGCGGCACTGCCCGGTCATCGTCGTCTTCTACGTCGCAGAAATCCATGTTTTCGCCCTAATTCGAATGTAGTAAACATTCTCTCTAGTTTTTCTTTTATTTTTGTCAATGGTCTCGTGGTCGTACGATCGCCACTAACGCAAATGAAGACAGCGAGTTTCACCTGCAAGAACGTTGCGAGAACGGTGAGAACACTTTTGATTCCAGCTTATGCGAGTGGATTTCTTTGCATTTATCATTGGGAATGTTTTTCAGCGCGGCACCTTGCTCAAAAGAGAGTCGTCCGTAGCCGTAATTAGTGCAAGTGTATTCAGGTAAAATTAAAAGGTAAATTTTATGTCAGACATGTACAAGTGCAAAAAAAGAAACACGGACAGAGAAAGAGACTTGGATAACACGAGCGCTTACTTCCAACAAGAGTTGGAAAGTGCTTACTTCCAACAAGAGTTGGAAGTAAGCGCTCGTGTTGTCTAAGTCTCTTTCTCTGTCCGTGTTTTTTTTTTTGCACCTGTAAGTGTCTGCAAAGAACCAACTAGCCCAAAGGCCAGCGCTCCTAAATTTTATGTTGCGTGTAAAAATCAGCACATGTAGGGCGCAAGACTCTTGAAAATGTAAAATACAAAAAAATTCGCGCTTCATAAGCTGCGAAAAAGATAACTTCTCACTGAAATTAGGAAAGTTTTTCGATAAGTGCATTTTACTTTTTTATTTTTTCTGACACCAGCGGGCTTTTTTTTCCTTGCGTTTTTCCGGCCCTTCTTGTCTTGCTTTTAAAATTTTTGGCATGCAGCTGTACGTGCCACCTGGTGTCAACTTTGTTTCTTGCTCACGCGCCGTAGCGAACACTGAGCAGAAGGCAAAGAAAATTTCCTCGCGGTTTTCATGTGACCTGGCCAATCCCCCGCTACAGTGAACTAGAATATATTCTAGTTCACTGTACGCCCGCCGTGGGTATGTGCCATTAAGCCTGAGGACATCATGATCATCATCATGATGTGCTATTAAGCCTGAGGAGATCATCATCATCATCGTGGAGTGCGCGTCGGATCTCTTGCAGTCTAATACATCCAATTCTATTCCTGTTAACGCCTTTATTCCTGAGCAGCTAGCGTGCACTAAAGGCATTTTACGGCGAGTGGCCTCGTCATCTACCACTCAAGAAATTTTGGAGGAATTTTAGGATGCAGGAGAGTGTTACTTCTGTGTACCGCTTTTCTCGCGAGGGCACTTGCAAGGGCAAAAGTGTTTTTTCGGCAGGCGGCGAATCAGGAGCTGCGTCCTCTCAGTACTTCCTCCGGCACGGGTTGTACGAGATGAACTAACCCTAGGCCTTACCATATCCTTACCATATTCTTACTGGCCTGCAAGTTAAGTACACGCATGGACGAGGATTTCATGAGAATCAGGAGTGCTCTTCGGAAGTTTTGCTTTTAGGTTGAATTGTTGTTTGCAGCTCAGAAAATGATATTAAGGTGAAACTGGAATGCCCAGAGACACCTAATTTGCGTTGATAAGGTCAGATGAAGTTTTTTACACAATTGCACACAACATTTATTTTTATACTATTAAATATATCTCAAAGTTCAACGATGGGTCCTCCCGCAGTGCCTGGCTCGGGCCTCGCCGGGAGCACGAAGAGCCACGCCTCTGGTCCCGGGCTCATACTGCGTGGAAGTAATCAATAGCGTAAGATAATGCACTGATTTTAGCTCTAGGATCGCTTCAACACGAGTACAGCCAAATGCAGCAGACTCAAAATTGCAGTCACGCTATGATTACGCAACACTAGTTGTTGAAGCGTTTGCTGAAAAAAAAACCTAGCCGTTCCGTCTGCTGCTTTCACAAAAGGTTGGGTTCTAGGAGCAGTGCTCAAAAGTTACGAGAGACTCCTGTACAGACCGCCTGTAACAGAGCACCACAATCAAGCTTTATTGCAGCTGCAAAGGCTTTTATGTGGGCTAGTTGGTTACGGGATCGCGACTTATTAACAAGCTCAGAAAAAAAAAACGTGGATACTACAGATGCGAGAAGAGGCACGTTAAACAGGAAATAGTAGCAATTAAGGCTGTTAATTGGGCTGGTTGCTTAATGGGCAGTAACCTTGGTGTGTGCTGCACCATCTTAACTATCCGCGTTTTTTAAGCTATATAGATAATACGTCTCCAATTAACGCAGCTTACATCTCTTGAAATTAAATGAGAGGCAAATTCCAACTTCATCCATTTAAACTCACAGAACACAGTTCGGAGTATATAGACAAAATCCCAGAATTTTTTAATCTTTACCCTCGTTCTCTTCTCAAACAAATGGTCTGCAGTGTAATCTCTTTTCTCCTAGCTAACATGCGTAGGGGTTGACGCCGCATTAAGACGTCTGCGAAAAAGCGAAACTTTATCTCTTATTCATTTCAATAAATCCTTTGCTTGCCTGGAACTCATTCTCTTATCATAGATAACAGCATGCTTGACTAGGTAATCTAGGGTCCGATAGAGAACGTGACCACCTAGGGAGTAATTAGGCATCGACAACCACCCAAGTGCAGCTATGCGATTACAACGGAACGCAACACAGCCTTCTCAGTAGCTTCGCGGTTGATGATTATTTTCCTGGTTTAGGGGATCGAGCGTGGATCACCGCCTGTCCAAGGCAGCCGCTCTGCTAACGAAGCTAATAAAGACGGCTAGCAGATATGGTAGGACGCGACCAAATTGAACAACAAATCGAAACCCGAACAGTGCGATCCGAGTGTTTTGGGGGTAACTCCCAGTATTGAGTAGATTTCAGTTAGGGAGTAATTACTCCCTACCATCAACCTCAGGGCAGCCCTACAGTTACATAGGAAGCTTGGGAGTTTCCCCCAAATACACTGCACAACAAAAGCGTCGAATATCACGACAAATCGCATGCAAAGTCGTAGGAAATACTAAATGAAATATCGGAGATCGATTGCTGTATAACCTGCTGCCACTTTCCAGACTTGTGGCTTCGCCAGCTGCATTTGCAAATGCACGCGTTAGCTGAAGGCCCCTATGGGACACTCAGCCGGCCTGGCTCTTTTGAGGCGGCGAATCTTCGAGGTTTCCCAGTTTCCCTCGCGGCGAGCGGCACCATGCCTGTACCCTTTCAAATTTCTTATAACTGTACGTAATCGGTGGTCTGAAGACGTCGGTTAAAGAAGAACGCCCAACGTAGACGCCCCTGCAACGTTACTCACGCAATCGCACCGGCCAGACCGCAGCAGCAGGCCGGAAAGACCCCAGTCTGGATGCAGTCGGCCAAAGATGCCGCAAAACTGGTGTGCGGCCACCAACAGGTTGGCAGTGGCGATCGGTCCAGATGACGTCTTCATGAGCCGAGCCACCGCTGCCCATATGAAGATGCGTGAAGCACAAGAGATTTTTTTTCATGCCAGAAGAGTCTGCGGGCCAGGCAGTGGTCGTTGACTGCAAGAGAAAGGTTAACAGGCGACGCGTGTATTGAAAACAGCACGACACATGATCCAAGGGGAAGCTCTTAACTGAAGAGAAAAGCCCCTCGTCAGAGTAAAAATCCTTGATTTCTATGACCGCATGCCTGTGTTTGTCGACGATATCTTCTCAGTTATAAAATCAGCGTGTACATGTAAATGAGGTGGAATCCTTGCGTTAGTTGTCACGCAGTCTGTAGTGCTTTGTATGATGCCCAGCACACAAGGGCGTTCTTTTTATCTCCCTGCTGGCTAAAAGGAAAAAGTGCAACCAAGCAGCGCCTTGTTGGGCTAGTTTGCAACATGAGACATGTTCAGAAATGGATATGATGCGTGGAATTTAACGTTCTGAAGCGACACATGGGCTGTGAGGGACCTCGAATTGGTGAGGCCTCCGGGTTAACGTAGACCGCCTTGGGAGCTACAACGGGCTTTGGCATTGCGCACAAGTTTTTGCAGTTCGCCGCCATCGAATTACGCCTGGCGCCGCTGGCATCGAAGCCGTGGCTAGGGGATAAGCAGTAGAACGCCAGAGCCACTGAGGGACCGGAGCAGGTAGAAACGCGGCGTATTGCGAAGTAGGAGCTGTGTACAGTAGCCTCGGCAAAGTTGTGCATTAGCGGGAACGCATCAAAGCGGCATCGAAAATACATCACCGTGGTGGTCGCTGGGAAGTCGGCTAGCGGTTTTGCCGGGCTGGATGCTCTCCCGTGCTGGTGCTTCCCGCGGCATTCGTAACCCTTGTGACCTCCCGCCAACAGAGGCGAGAGCCCCGTGAGTGCGCTCGCGTGACTGGAGCAGGGAACGCCTTTGCAAGAGCTCGGAGACCGGGAACCGCCAAGGTGAAGACGGCCAGCTGGTCGTGGTGTGGCCAACCATGCCGTTGTAGAAGCCCGCGTCTTGTGTAGAGCCGGCCAGATATCCAAGAGGCAAGCAGGATCCTCCTCCGCGGCACCTATGCTGAGGGCCATACGTTGAAGGAACAGCGGCATACGCGTGCTGCGTGGGGTGGCCACGTCTCTTCTACGAAAAGGCCTTTGGCCTGAATCGACAGCTGGAACAGGAAAGCGGGTGCGGCACGCGCCCCACGAGAAAATTTTATTTGCCTTTTGCCGCGTGTTCTGGCACGTGTGCAAGAAACAAGGCTAGCAAAGGTAGCATATGCTGCTGCAGCAACGAATTTTAAGAGCAAGGGACCTAGGGTGGGGGACCTAGGGCGGGGGACCTTTTAAACTATCTCGTGCTTGCACAAGTTGTCATTTAAGGCAGCAAGCGGGCTCATGGCGAAGCGTATCCAGCGGCACCTATGCCGCGATCCGCACCGAGCGCACCTACTTCTTCATAGGGCGAAAATTCGGCGCTTAGTTGATGATAGATACTCATAGAAATTCCTAAGCAGCGGTGCCTTATTGCCCTTTATCTTCAACGAGGAGCGGGAGGTAGGCTACGGTAAGGTAGCGGGTATCAATGTGCCGATTTCGAAAAATGAAACACACCTATGCAGTCTTCACAGTAATTAATGTTGTTCTGCTTTCGTTTTCGCAAATAACTTGCAATATTCTCCTCCTCCACCTGCTGTTTGCGTGGCGCTGGCGGTAAAGAGTAAGATTTGCAACAATGCAATTAGCAATTCAGATAAGTTCGTTAAAAAAGAACGTGAAACTCTGCATGGATCTGAATATAAGTAAAAACTATGGCATGATTTTTCGAAAATTTCGCCGGTGAAATACATTACGGTTGGAAGTGAAGGATAATTGAGATTTACAACTCAAATATTGAAGGGAAGACTGCAGATCCCGTCAACTGCGGCGGAGATATTTGTGTAGATCAGGTTGCAAATGCTATGAGAATGCTGGCACAAATACGGGCCTCCCATTGGCTGCAGCTTCCTGGACGCTTCTCCGAGCAAGCCCAACCTTACGTGAGTTACTCTGATCACACAAGACAAGATACTGCCTCACAGTGGCTACGACCAGAGTAAAGCTTCCACAGTAAAAAATTTAAAAATTGGAGGAGACCCTCCAGCTTCGCTTTAAGAATATGACCCGATAACACTAATTTCTTGATATCTATATATGCGGAATTGGTCATTCTTTACTTCACAGTTATAGTCCCTGGGGGCTCACATGCACTCCTTTCGCAGTGGTGCAGCGGTTAAGGGATGCGCCACTGCCCATTGATTGCAAGCCATACCACCAGGGGAGTTGTGCGATTCAATGTTGGATAAAACTGCGCCAAAAAGACGTCTACGGAAGGAAGGGGAGGCGCACATTGGTGCCCTTTCTTTCGTCGTCGTCTTTTTTGCACTGTTTTTTTCGACAACTAACCATTCGAACTCGCCCAGTTTTGCATCCTTGGTCTTGTGCCACCCGGGCTGGTCTTCCCGCCCAACCTCTCGCGGAGAATAAATCATTTATTTGCCTTCTGCTTTGGTAGTCAGTTTACTCACAATCCCGTGGGCAGGACGTGATCACGCCACAAGGTCACGTGACCTCAGTGGCCCACGTGGCTTGCCACAGGGTCCGGAGCAATCGGCCGCTCCGGATGGGAGGGTAAACAGTAGCTGACGCCGTAAAATTGTTTTCCGAGATGTACGTACTGCACTTTCGCGTTAAAAATGATTGCAAAATTATATTTCCCTTTAATTAACATCGCTGAATGAAAAACATATCGCAGAACGTTTTTTTTTTGGTCTCAATGGCTATGGGGATTTCTTTGGAGGCAAAATGCTTGAGGCCCGTGAACTGTGCGATGTCAATGCACGTTAAGAATCTCAGGGGGTCGAAATTATCCGGGGATCTTCTCTACTTTATCCTTCATAGCATGAGGCACTCTAAGCACACACCTAACTGTTGAACCAACTCTTTTATATCACTTTTTAATAAATGAATTATTTGATGAGCGAAACGGACATCTTGAGTTGAGTGCAGAAACGCGTTCTGCGCAGATATGGTTTTTACTTTTCGTGTGATTTGTGCGAAATATTTTTTTTTTCACACAGGTCTGGACAATGAGACGTGCCTCGCTGCCCCACACAATCTGTGTTGTCAGGTATGTGTCGACCTTAGTATCGGGAAGCGCACATTGAGATCTGTCTGCAGGTATAGCGGCTAGTTGCTCACCAGTGCACATGGCAACGCGACCGCCAATCTCCTGTGGGCGAATATCACGGAATTTGTTCACGATTAGCTCTGCTGCACATGCAAGCGACTGAGCTATTTGGGCGGTCCGTCACGGCGAAAAATTTCCAACTTGTTGGGACCTCGTCGCTCTGGCCGCACACCCGCCGCGACCGCTCGGGAGGGGTCTTTCCTCTGCACCGGCAGAAACCATGAGGATTTTAGCTTGCACGCGAAAAAAACTTCACACGATCCCATTGCTTATGACGACAGTCACCGGCTGCTAAATGCGTATTCTAATAAACTGGCGTAGTGCAGTACACGCCGCCTGCACATGTGCCATGCAACAAAGGCGTATTTTCAGTATGTGAACCAGTGTCAGACTGGGTCACACTTGCGTTCCACCTGGAACGCTGGTTTTAAAGTCTAAAAACTGCAGCTCGATTCTCCTTGGTAGCTCGTGTGTAATAACTATGGCACAGGCTTTTTTGTTAAAGACATTTAAAATCCTAAAATCATTTGCTACAAAAGAATTGTCAAAGTCAGTGTTCACAAGAATAAAGAATCGTCGTCCTGTCTCGTCGTATGTATATTGTAGCGCCTTGTGTCTTCTAGTGTGAATTGCATACTCAACTGCGCAGTAACAAACATTATCACATTTTACATCACTGCATAAAATATTCCCGCTTATTAAAGCTAACGCTGTACTTGGTAACTTCTCGAAAAGATATGCTGCAGTATAGCATTACATTTCATAATTATAGCAGCTTCTGTTGCAACCTGGGTGTGTAGCCGTGTACGCGCACTGCGTGCGTGTGTGGGCGCATGTGTGCTAGTGTGCGTGTGTATGTGCGTGTGTGTCTATTGCAATTTTTGACCCATACGTTGTCATACTTGTGCTGCTAGCTGCCGTAGCGGGTAACCGCTATGATTTCCCGTTGGCGGCATTTCCATATATCACTTTTTATTTTTTATTTTTCATTTAGGTTCCTATGAAATATTAGGTTCTGACAACCCGGAGGGCAGCTTTTTATGACATCACAATTTCACGTGTATCTGTCGAAGAAGTAATTTAATTGCCACCTGCTACATTGGAAGGTTGCTTACAACACGGTGGCTAGGTTATCACTTGTTTGAGTGGCCGCAATGTGATGACGTCACAAGGTCATAAAGCTAGATCGACCAATCAGCGAATCCTGTGACAAATGCGACAACGGCATGGTTTCGGTTTGACGACAACTCTAACGTTATCGCATTACAACGTACAGCTGGAAGGTGACAATCCACTCTATCTCAGCTGCAGCGACCACAGCGAGCGTTCAAATCATATCAAAATTATTTCATAGTTACACTACAGTACATGGTTATGGGGTATATATACATCAGGAGGCCCAAAAGTCGAAACTGCAAATAGGGCCTCCTAGTGCCACTCCGCTAGCAACTCGCAGCAACCGCTGAATACACCGAGGGAGCATTGCACGTGGCACAGTACTACACTTGCGGGGTGAGAGAGACACAAGACGAAAGCGGAAGACGACCGCTTCATGAATATTAAAAAAGGGC
Source organism: Amblyomma mixtum (assembly GCF_055824585.1). NCBI lineage: Eukaryota > Metazoa > Arthropoda > Arachnida > Ixodida > Ixodidae > Amblyomma > Amblyomma mixtum. The sequence goes on along the minus strand of NC_143014.1, from coordinate 263,427,814 downwards.
GCAATAAAACCACTCCTGAGACAGCACATCATTTACGCAGCACATCGTTTAGTATGCACCTAACTCAGTAATAAATCCACTTCAAAAGTGTTTAAAACATATGAACATCCTTCACAATCGTTTTCAGATCGCATAATGCAGACGGCCATTTACTGTGAGATGCTTTGAAGAGCAAGAGTGTGCATACCAATCGTTCTGAAAAAAAAAGTTTGCTGAATAGAAAGAAAGTTGCAAGATGTGAGGTCTTTGGATTAGACCGCTTTTGCGACACAGTTTTAACCTAGAGCGTCTAGCTATCTCCGGGCGCGCTTCCCGATCCGAGATGGCGTGAAGACTCGACGTTTCTGATAATCTTAACAAAGAACACCTCATATGATGTTGGCCAGGCTGATGAAACAAGCGGTCAGAACAAACTAAAATACAGGTAGAAGGCCTGTGTTATTGCCGCTGTATATCGACCCCCCCCCCCCCCCCAGTGCCCCTATTACATTTCTTAAATCGTTACAAGAATGCGTTTCAAATAATGTACCTGGAAACGCAAGTGTAATCATTGCCGGTGATTTCAATTTGCCGAGTATATCTTGGGAGTCACTTGATGCAGGCACAGCTGATGCTAAACACTGTGAGGTCATGTTAGACATTGCCTTTAATAATGATCTCACACAAATTGTCAAAAGCACAAAAAGGATTGAAGCAAGTACGGAATCAATATTGGACTTGGTTTTTGTAAGCAGCAAAATAAGTGAATATGATGTGTCCGTTAAGGAAGGCTTTCTGACCATAACCTTGTTTTAGTTTCTTTCAAACGGCTTAGACCACCGGAAAAAACTAAAAGGCTAACTATTCCTGTTAACGATTTTTCGAATGCTGATGATGCCAGCATCATAGACTACTTGGAAATGACCTTGGATTCTTACCACGGGAAGATGACGTCAACACTTTGTGGGAGAGGTTTAAAAATATAATCAGGTACTGCCTACAAAAGTTTGTCCCGCAACGTAAAAAAAAAACGATTAAGAAACGTAACCCTTGGACAAATCGTGAAATAATCCAGCTAAAGAAAAGGATAAAGCGCAGAAAACGCAACAGAGTAAGGAATCAAAATGAAATTTCGCACCTATCTTCGATACTTAAAGAGAAGTTATTGACAGCAAAAGATAGGTATTTTTCAGAAAAGCTCACCCAATTTATGAAAACTTCCCCACAGCGTTTTTGGCCTAACCTTTCACCCTCGAGGGAAAAAATGGAGTTTCTTACAGTGGATGGTTTTGTTGTTACTGATAAATCAGAGATCGCTAACAGATGTAATGCCTATTTTCATTCTGTATTTAGCCCTTCTAACTCTATGCCCCAGAATTGTAGAAGCGAATTAAGCTCCCCGCCGTCTGACACACCCGCTATTACCTTGTCCCATGAAGGAATATTTTCCCTCCTCCTTATTTTAGATACAAAAAAGTCTTCCGGTCCTGATTCTATTCCTAATGAGTTCCTAAGAAGATACGCGGAATGGATCGCAAAATATTTAATTATCATATTCAATGCATCACTGAAGCAACATTCCTTGCCAAATGACTGGCTGCAGGCTAGGATAGTTCCAGTACACAAATCTGGAAGCAAGCACGTTCCCAACAATTACAGACCTATTTCTACCACCTGCGCCTGTTGCAAGATGCTTGAGCACGTCGTGGCAAACTGCTTATCCAAATACCTTGAGGACACGAGCAAACTAAATCCCAATCAACATGGTTTCAGGCGGAAGCTCTCTACTGTTACCCAACTTGGAGAAACACTGCATGATTTTTCGAAAGCCTTAAACAACAGGGATCCAGTGGATGCAGTTTGCCCAGACATGTCTAAAGCATTCTACCGCGTACCCCATGATGAACTTCTTAATAGGCTCATTGACTTAGGCATAGACAGAGATATTGTATGTTGGATCAAAAGCTTACCTTACTAATAGAACCAAGTATGTGGAGGCAGACGGTGCGAAATCTGACGTCCTGGGTGTACCCTCAGGTGTCCCTCAGGGGTCTGTGCTGGGGCCCATATTATTTTTAGCTATGTTAATAACATCGCAGTCTCACTTCCTCCTCAATTTACAGTCCGGCTATTTGCGGATGATTGTCTATTATACTCAATCATATCAAAGCCAGAAGACCAGCTCACATTAAATTTGGCGTTGAACTCCATTAATCAATAGTGTACAGCTTCCAGAATGAAAATTAATTATACAAAAACATCATATATTACACTGACAAACAAAACCAAAAATATTTTTTCATTTGATTATGAAATAGATGGGCGGAATATAACACGTGTCAACTCCTTTAAGTATTTAGGTGTCACTATATCATCTAATCTAATTTGGGATTTACACATTGACAACATATGTTCAAAAGCCGAAACTAAATTGTGGTACATTAGAAGAAAACTGAAACTTGCATCCACAAAAGCAAAACTAACTGCCTATCTCGCGCTGGTACGTCCGACACTGGAATATGCAATCGTCATATGGGATCCGTATCAGTCAAATCTAATGGATAAGATTGAAAAAGTTCAAAGAAGAGCCGCCAGGTTCATTCTGTCAAAATATAGATATACTGATTCCGTGAATGACATGCTACATGAATTACAACTTCCTTCACTGTCGAAACGAAGCAAGATCGCCAGGCTAAAATTTCTTTATCTTTTGCGCAATAATCACTTCAACTTAAACACAAGCCTCTATTTTCAACAGCGTTCGTGTCGCCCTGTAAGAAGCTCTCACAGTTACCAGGTTACTTCCATGATTACCCGTATTAACTGTTTTAAATACTCCTGTTTCCACAGAACAATAACGGAATGGGATTCCCTGCCTCAGGCCTTTCTGCAAATAGACAATCTCCTCAAATTTGAAAATTGCTTGTACCGTCACTTACCTGAATAGACATCCCTCTAATTTTGTTTTTCTTTTCATAAGTTTCGTTTCCCTACAGCTATTTTATTGTTGTAAGCTAAAATATTTGCCCACTAGCGTTTGCACTTTAGGCCTGTATCTGCAGTGCAGGACAGCTGTGTTGCGACGATTCTCGTTTTCAATTTGACTGTTTGAATTCTGTACTGTTCATACTTGTGGCTGTGTGACTTTAGTTACTTATGCATTTGTTTCCACCCTGTAACGGCCTACGGCTGACAGTATCAATAAATAAATAAAATAAAATAAATAGAATATGACCTAAGGAATGTATGTTGAAAGTAATAGTCTGAGTCTGATAATCTAGCATACCTGTTTGTCCAAGCAGCACTTCTTTGACGGGTAGAAAGTAATTTTGTGATTAGGCGCGCATCCAGCCGCCTCAACACCTCCCGCCCCCCCCCCCCCCCTCCCAACACACACACAATGCTTTTAGCGTGCTTTTGCAGGCCTTGCTGGTCCCCGATAGAAGATGTTACTTCTCGCCCCTCCGGAAAAAATCTCTGGTGACGTGCCTGGTTCACATACTGGCACATGTCCAGGCATGCCCTGCACTACACCAGTCTATTCGAATAAGGTTTTAGCAACCGGTGGCGGTCGTCATAACCAACGACATCGTGTGAAGGCTGTTTATGGTCCAAGCTAAAACGCTCGTGGTTTCTACCGCCGCGGAGGAAAGACACGTTCCGCGCCGATACGTTACTTCCTAATGCGAAATTTGAGCGGAACTTATCAGCTGTTTCAGCTTTTCGATATATTGAGTAAAGAATTCGATGAAGGCGTGCATATAAAATTGCATACAACTTATTTTTCACACATTTTCGTTCTTCAAGAAACACCCGACTAACAGTTATTGACTGTCATGAAGGAAGGTTTGTGGACGGAGAAATAGATGTATATATGCTCGACTTGCTGACCAATGCCTGGTTCTCAAAGACGAGGTCTGCGCAAGTATTTATCGAGGTTGTCAAAGCTGTGGGAGCCATTACGAGAGAGAGGAACGGGTTGTTCTCCAGCATAAGTGGTAAGAAATTCCCGCTTGTCTCTATATATACATAAAAGTCCCCACTCACACTGCCACCCTCGCAGGTGGCCGCGTTTCTCTCCCAACGTTATCAATGCAAAAGCATGTATCGAACATCTGTCACTATTGCCACGATGCTTAAAGCAAGATTGAGGTGTCCACTGTTCCATGAGGGCACTTATGCACCTTCGCTCTGCTTCAGGTGTCCACCGAGATGTGTGAGAGACTGCGCATTTCCTTTCCTCAAAAAGAAATTTTACTCTGCTTTCCAAGTCCGCGCTCCAATGGTTTCGCAGTTGATGGAGACAGATACTGCGCATTTCTTTTCCCCAAAAATATACCGAAGATACTTTGGAAATTCTAAAGTGTGCTGGGCGAAAGCATTGTGGTCAACCCACTGCCGCTTCCCGAACCGCTTGGCGCGGAATCATTGGGCCGCTTCGGAGCCATGCGTCTCACTCACTCTACTGTAACGAGTCGTCTACCGAAGTAGCGACGGTATAGCTGCCGCCGCCTACGCGCACGTGCTGGTTTTACCGCTACTCTCTGACCTCACGGTTGCGATACGCAGCTGCGCCCCCAACTGGTGCGCCAGTTGCTAAGGAGGGGAGGAGGTTGCGCTTTTACTTTCTCCTTTCCAAGCTCCCCCTCCATTGCTTTCGCAACTTCAATATTGTCCACTGCTGGTTACAACGGACAACGGCGACGGCAACGGCGACGGAACGCAGCGAAACGCAGAAACGGGAACTTAAGAGCGGCCCTCTAAAAAATTGTCCGGCGTCGGCGTCGGCGACTTGGTGACCCTGGCATCCGGAGCGGCCGGTTGCTCCGGGCGCTGCGGCAAGCTAGGTGGGCCACCGAGGTTGCGTGACCTTGTGGCGTGATCACATCCTGCACACAGGATTGTGAGCAAACTGACTACCACGGCAGGAGGCAATTAAATGAATTAATCGTCGCGAGAGGTTGGGCGGGAAGACCAGTCCGGGTGGCACAAGACCAACGCGAGTTCGACTAGTTGCTTGTCGAAAAAAACAGCTCAAAAAAGACGACAACGAAAGAAAAGGGACTACCGTGCGCGTCCCCTTTCTTCCGTGGTCGTCTTTTTGGCGCTGTTTTTTCCAACATGATATCGCACAACCCCTCTGGTGGCATGGCTTGCTATCAAAGGGCAGTGGCGTATCCCTTAACCGCTGCACCACTGCACCAGGAGTGCATAAGAACCCCCAGCGGCTATAAATGTAAAGTGGAGAATGACCGATTCCGCATATAGGAATGAACAGATTAATGCTAACGTTTCATAGCCTTACCCTGGAGCTCTAGGGTTTCCTAGAATTTTTAAACTTTTTAGTGTGCAAACACTACTCTCGACGTAGCCACTCCGATGCAGTATCTTGTCTCGTGTGATCAGAGTAACTCGAGAAAGATGCTGTTAGTTCAAAAAGGCGTGAGCCCACCGTGCAGTTAACTTAACGGGCTTCCTCCAAATCGCCTGCACATTTCGTATGCTCGGAAAAAGGCGGTTACATGATGAGGCTGTGTGGGGTTGCTTTCGGAGGAATTCTTGCTTAGAAGAAAAAATGTAAGTGGTGGTTCAAAAACCACTGGCAAGGACATCGATATACCGTGACATTTTGTGTCAGTAGTAATGCCATAGGCGAGACTATGTTTGACGCATTATTCCATATTTTACTACTGAAAATTTCTCAAAGGAATCATCAGGGCTCCTTTCCGGACCCGGGCCTCCTCGAGAACATGAAGCCATCAGCAGGAACATCAGCATACTGCATAAAAAAACACTACCGTTAGACATACGATGTAGATACGATATCGGCCCTCACTGTAAAACCGTTCAAGCGTCAGTTGCAGTGGAGCGGTTGATATGTGGAAAACTGCTTGATGTCTATGCTTAAAATACAGCGAGAGGCGATCGCAGCTCTTCGTAGAGATTCCCTATCGAAATGATGCAAGCCTTTTCTTCTGAGGCTCCATCCACCCTGTTGCAATCCTGCAAAAAACTATCGCTAGGAACCACCTCAGCTACGTCGACGTGCGTAAACTGCGACGCATCAGCTGTGATGGGCGATGACATTGTGATGATCATTTTGTGATGTGAGGGCGGCTGTAACTGAGGAGCTGCTAGAAGAAGGCTGACGGTCAACCGGTGCCTCCAAGATATGTTAGGTAGGTGAATTTGCGTTTTTCGTTCTCGCCCTTTTTCGCTAGTTATGCAGTAGCTACAAGCCCGATGTCTCGCAGTTGTGTAAAACCTGCAATGAAAACGCATAACGTATCCAGATCCTATAAAATATGTTGGGTTAGAGTGCAGTAGGAAAAAAAAAGACTGAAATGGTGTGCAGGAATTTACAGCGGTTAGTCATTGTTAAAAGCTTTTGCGAGATCGCTCAGCGGGATTTTACTTCGCTCGAGAGAGCGACGTTGCAATGCATTTATGTGGAGGCTACATAGCGACACGTATCATCGTAGCGTCCGTTCCTTCGCGCTCAAGGACGCAGGTGCGAGGCGTTATCATTTTTGTTCGTGAGGCAAGAAGCGACCGGTCTAATCTCGATTGATCGCAGCGATCAAGAACTGCGCCTATGTTTTTCCAAGTTACTGACATAAATTATGACCTGTTATCTTGAAGTTTCTTTGCCGGCTTTATATTCAGCGATGCAGCATGCGGCGGGCATTCGTAGTTCGACGACATACGTGCATTTTGTTGCCTTATTTCTTTTTCGGGCGCAAGTCAGCCCAAATAAAGACTTTCCTTTGCAAGTCCTCATCCTGTCTTCCTGACCGGTGGACTGCCGTCCCTCCAACATATCAATCGGAACGGGTTCCCGCGAACATTTCTATTGGAAGCCATAGAAGAGCATGTAGGCAGAACTACTCCGAATCTCTCAGCCGTAGTTTGCAAAGAATATGACTTTACATGGGTAGTCCGGTTCTCTCTTTGAAGTTTAAAAACACACTAGAGATCTGTCTGCTTTGCTGAAACGCCCTTACCTCCTTCCTTTTTCCTCCATTCGATGTCTCGGCAAATTAAATTTCATATCCCCCAGGAAGCATTACGGTGCTCTTGGCTTTGACCATATATCATGTACCAGTGTTTCAGTGATTATACTTCAAAATTCTTCAGCCATAGGCTTTTTTGGGGAAAAAATATGGCTTTTGCTGCATAGTGTTACCAGTGTTCGCCGAGACCAGAATGCCTTTCTTCAAATAGAGGTAAAAATATTCCTATCGTCAAAAATAGGCATTTTGTTTCAAAATTATGGTTTATAGAACTTCGGTTTATAGAAGCTGAGTTTTCTGTAGTCAATATTTTTAGTAAAAACATACAGTCACTTTTTGCACGTAGGCAGGTCGGCGCTCCTACGCCAGCCCAACCAGCCCGAGCGAAGCTTCCTGACCCGCAGGAATTACGCGGTTTATTCGTCGCAGCCGTGGTAGCTGGTTAACGTCTGAAAGAATCTCACCAATAGCCACCTCTCAACTTGAATACGCAGGTTCGAGCGACGGAGGAGAAAGCGGGCATGAAAAAGTCGCCGGGAAGAGCTCGGAAACTCGATAACTTGTAGAATTGTATTATTAAGGCGAAGGCATTTCTAGGCTATGTCGGCGTGGCCGTTTCACAAAAACGTGATCGCACACTGTGCCTGCAAAACGTGTCCCCAGCAGTTGTGATGACCGCAAAAAAAAATATGTCGATAGGATGAATAATTAATTCATTAGAGATAAATATGTCAAAAAAGCGCCGAAATAAGGAGGACATCGATATGGTGAGTGGACGGGAAAACCGCCCTGGCCAGCCAAAACAGTGGAAAAAGAGGCAATAGAACGAAAAAAAAAATTCAAATGATTTGAAGTGTATTTCATCAGGGATAGTTAATCGAATAAAAAAGTTTCATTGACATAGATTATTCAGTTAACTATCAGAAAAACCATGGATTTTTAAATAAGCTGGACGGGAATGTAGAAAGTGAACGGGAAAGCAACCACGGTGTAAAATTTGAAAAATCGAAACCTTTGATTAAGATAAAAGAAGGTATAACCAGAGTACCTGAATCGATCCTTAAATAAAGCTTAAGATAACTTCGCTAATAAAATAGTTAAGTTAACTATTAAACGATAAGAAGAATATAGAGAGTGGCAAAAAGAGGCGGCGAGGGCCGAGGAGGCTTCAATGCTTTCTCATTTTCACATTGCGGGCTGCCACAGTTGTCTGTAATTTTTGGGTGTTGGCGGGGGGCTCAGGATTTTATGAGAGTACAATGCACTGATTGTGCTACTTGATGTGCTCTCCTGGGAAGGTGTTTGAGAGCTGTTTTAAGGACCACTTCCCCAATTTAAGAGCCAAAAAATAATTCGTTTGAAAGTAACTTCGGTTCACGTGTGCAAGCTTTTCCTCGCGTGGCACGATCTTCGGGGAGCTACCGGATCCGCGACAGCTGCCCGTGACACGCTGTACAACCATGCCGAAGACGCATCGCTCTGTTCGAAATGGAACTGCAAGCACTGGGTGGTTTCGCTATCATGTCATTAGACTGAAATGCCAAAGACATGTCATGCGTTGGCACAAGAAAGGATAAAAACGTTAAAACCATCAAAGCGCAAAAGCAAGACACATGTGGGAACAAGCGAGCGCTACGCTTCCCTTCAGCCAGGCGCCGCCTGTCGGCGCTGCTGGTGATGCGACATGGCCGCGCAGTGGAGGCAAGGTGTCGCTAAATGTAGCGTTGATCGCATTGAAGCCTCAGGGGAAGGTATTTCCAAACTAGCGTCCCCGACTTGTAAGCCTAATCCTAATTGGTACCGGTTTACTAAATCAGAATAACCTCGGAATAAAATGAAGGTTAGACTAATTTGCGCATTGCCCATGGGAGCGAAGTTGCAGCTCGAATGCAGGCTAGGACAGAACTGCCGAGCGCGAACAAGCATGGAAATCTCGTGCGAAGCACTATTCGAAAAGAATGCGGATAATTGGGCACAGTTAAGACATTGTGTTGGGGCTTTCCACTTTAACATGAATATTTGCAAAAATATGAAAAACCTACATTCTTTATTACGGCAAAGAACAAGAAGACGGCACAGAACAAGAAGGGGACACAACAGCGCCGAAATAGGGGGGACGTCGATATAGTCAGGTGTGTTCATGAAACACCTAAGGTATGCACAGGAGAGCTGTCATGCTAAGCCAGCAAACCCGACGCGCTCGGACAGTCAGTGGCTTCAATTTCATCCTCGCCAGCTCAACCTTTTGCTCCGTCCGCAGTAAAATAGCTTTCTGTCATTTTTCACACAAGGACAGTTCGTGTAAAATTGCCAGTGCGCTAAAGACGAGTCTGTGGGCACAGCGATAAACTTAAAATCAAGTGACACCGATTTGAACCAAACTCCCGTCACATCACAAGCGGCAGCATATACCCTGGTTGCCAGCTGATGCAGGCGAAACAAATGGCTCCAGTCCGGCAGTCGGGCGGCTTTGGTGGTGTGCAAACATGCACCGCGTTCACTGCGACGTCCGCCGGCGAAAAATGATCAGGTTGGTTTTCTCCCAAAGCCCCTTGAGTGACATGGACCGCCTACGTGACCCATCGTCCGGCAGATCGTCGCCAGCACCTTCGGGCGAAGCGTCGACCACACCCCCGCGTGCAGAACGCTGACCATCGCGGGAGCCCTGCCGCGGAGACGTGTCCGCCGCCAGAGCGTTAATCCGGCTGTTGCGGGGCTGGTTGTAGTCAGACCGCTTCTTCCGTTGGTGTTGCTGTCGGCGGGACCTTCGCGATGGGCACGGAGGATCGCCAGTGGCCGGGCCCTTATTCTTATGCGTCGGGGACCTGTTGGTGTTGTTTCAGGCTGTTGCCGCCCTAGGGGCAGCGGTCGCGGCTGCGGCGGGAGGGGTTACCGGTTGAGGACCCGGCCTGATGTAAGAGAACTGCCTCCGGACCTGCGTTTGACCGCCTCCTGTATTCTGCTTGTTGTTGCACGCTTATCGCCATTATAATGCGGTGACCAGCAGTTGAGTCGCCGCTCGAGCTATATTATTAAAAATCAGGGCGGCTGTACACACAACCGCGTTTCTTGATATTCATCGTCCTCTCTCCACTCTAGAAGCAGCTGGTGCGACGCGCTCCTTCCATTGGCCACAGCTGGCGAGACCCTCCACCGATCCACCAGTAAGCTTTATCAAGCGTGCCACCGTCCGAGTGTTGAAGTGCCGAGCCTACGTGTCTGTGCATGCGGCATTTATTTTGGCTGGGTTATCATGGGCAAAGATGGCTTCTTTTATTACTGTTTTTTTTATGTCCGCGAAGGTCTGTCAAAAGCAACTCGCGGGAACAATTGATGATAGCGCTGCTTTTAGCCAGTAATTTTGGTGGTCCTTGGCAGTCCACTGAACCCCCCTAATACAGTAGAATTGGAACGGCCCGGCACTCTCGTTATCAGCCTCTTCGCCACCCGCAGCGCCTCGCGTTGTCATTCCGGTGCTCTGGTGTTCCGTCATGTGTGCTAGTCTTTTTTACCCGCTACTGTACGCGCGTAGGCCTGCGCCATCGTCAGCTTTCACCTCTTATTAAGCCTAATTTCGATAGCTGCCACCCTCTTGTTAATACGAAAGAACTCATTTTTGTTTCCAGTTATATCTTGATTTATTATGAATCCCACACCTAGTTCTCGTTTCTCCACTCATCCATGATTGCAGACTGGGTGCCCACCCTTTAGTACCCTGTACGCGTCAACTCTTGTAACCTCACTAAGCCTTCTGACACCTCAATTAATACCCGCTAGTTCCTCGAACAGCACTGCTAGGCTAGCCTCCCTGGATAGCGTTCTCGCATTTAACGTTGCGTGGTTAAGTTTACAACGACGCCCTGCCTGGAGCCCAAGATTCTTACGAGTGTCACTCTCCGCTGCATCACGGCTCTGACCGCCACCTTGGTCAGTTGCTGCGCAGCCGCTAGGGACTGATCGCCGAGCGTGAATTGGTTTGTTAACAGAAGGTTGAGTCCGAGTACTACGCCAGCATGGCGTGGCCAAACCCTGCGCTGGTGAGTTAGGGCGTTCTCAACTCTGGGCACCGAGCAGAGGTCGCACCTCTGGCCTGGCTATGCAGTTCTATCGACACGCAGAGTATTTTTTTTTTCAAATCTGCTAAAAATTTGGCTGAACCGGGATTCGAACCCCGGCCATCTTGTACTCGAGGCGGATTCTCTACCTGTCCGCCATTGCTGCAGCTGCAAGATAATGTGAGGATAAGATAGAAGGAGGCCACCGCCTTCACCACTACTGTGTAGCAGGATGTCACAGACTGCCGCGCTGTTTTTCTCTGTCATCAACCATACGCAAATGTAGGGAAGAAAGTAAACTATTTTGGAGGTAAAAGCGGCTTTCATGCCGCTAGCGAAATAATCGAAAAGTTGAAATAGATAAGAAAGCGCATGCTGATATTCTCCGGTCTCATATCTTGTAAATAAACCCACAAATTAAATGTCCCTCTAGGTGTTTCCTAACTGGCAGCACACTCCTCTTTGGCACGTTTGAGGCAGATAAATTAGCGGCACGGATTTTCGTCTCACTGCCTGACGGCGAGAGCCGCCTTTGCTGAACCCTTTCATAATTCTTGAAACTACGCTAGGAGCTGTATGCAGCCACCTGTTAGATTCGGACGCAGTGTGGATGCGCGTGTTCAACGATACTCACAAAATCGCACCGAACAGGCCACAGCAGCAGCAGCCCCGCAAAGGCCCGCCCTAAGCGCACCGCCGTCGAATGCGCTCTCCAGACCGGTGCACCTCCAGTAGCGTCGTGGTGGCGGAGGTCGGCCACGCCAACGCCATCCTGAGCATGGCCGCCAACATCCACACGATGATTTGAAAAGCCCCAAACAATGGTTTACGCCAGAAAAAGGCTGCGGGCCATAACTTGCTTATGGGCTGCAATAAAAAGGTTGAGGCAATTTATATAGCTACCTCTGGAAATAATACTTTAACGGGTACCTTAAGGTAGGCGAAAAACACCCACGTCCCATTGCACAATTCGTATACTTTATAGACGGCAAACCAGCGTCGGTAGAGTTTTGTGATTTATGAGACAGGCACTTCTCAATAAGGTGGCATTTTCAGAAGAAGATGCCATCTAATGGTTCATATAATAATTTCCTACGCACCCCTTTTATCCAGATAGCGTTGACGCGCCTGTGTCGGATATACGGCGGCTCGTCGTTGCTGGCTGTTGCTCGCGTCGGCGTCTGCAGTCGGTGTCACTGACCGCGATCGAAAAATCCGCCCAAAATCCCCAGAGATGCAACCTAGGTTGGAGGTGGTTAAGCTAGGTCACGCGGTCGTGTTGCGTTATCGCAAGTTGCCCGCCGGATTTCCAACAAACTGGTCGCGAGAGGTTGCACCGAAAGAGCACTCGGTGTTGAACAATCTCCTGGAGTGGCAGCATGTTCCATCGAATTGCAGTGGCGCGTCGCTTGACCGCTGGGCCACGCTGCCAGAAGTGGTATGAGGACCGCCGCGGATCTCTGAATCTGAAGTAGAGAATATCCAATTCCGTATATACACTCTGAAGTCGGAGCTTAAGTGTCCCGTCTAATTTTAGTGCAGTAGAACTATTCGGTTCATTTCCAATTTCGGGCATGCTTAGGTACAGTACGCACCTACTTATGTCCCTGAAACCTGCTGTTTGGCAGGCAGGCGGTTTGCAATATGCCAGGTGTGTACACCTAACAGGCGTTCACCTCAGTCAAGGCCTGTGTGTCTGCTTTCAAAATAAACACCTCCGAAATAAAGGCCTTCAATTCAAATGCCTTTAGCTGGGAAGGAGCTTAAGTACTTCAAGAAACTAGTGCTATACTGCAAGATATTCCGCGCATAGGCGTGCTAAATTGTTTGCGTTTTTTCTTGCGTTAAACTCCCGCTTCAAGAAATAAGTGCAAATTAACTTTTTAGAGTGCGGCCTTAGTAAGCTTGCTGGCCATTCTCAGATACGTGGCGCGTATCCTTGTTAAGGCGAAGTATGATGTCAGCCAAGGAGTCGATTCGCAAGAATTCGGGAAAGAAATTTTCGAAAATGCCTCACCGTGGCGGTCACTGGGATGTCGGCTAACGGCTCTGCCGGGATGGGTGCAGTTGCGGGCTGATATTCCTCATTGCTTCCGCGGTCCTTGCCCTGGAGCGGGGTGTTGCCGCCCGTCGCCAGCGCCGAGTGCTCCGTGTCTGGGGTGGCTGAACCGGGCAGAGGACAGGTGTTGGGCGAGCTCAGAGACCTGCGACCGCCAAGATGATGACGATGCGCTGGTCGTGCTGGCACAGCCGCTGCGATCGCAGAGGCTGCCTCCTTGTTCACCAACCGCCTGGCAACCACGTTGTGTTCAGGAACCTCTTCAGCCGCGGGAAGTCTACGAGCCATTCGCTGATCTAACGGCGTTAGGGAGACGCATACAACGTGGCCGCGTATCATCGACGAAAGAGTCTCTGACCACAGTCGGACAGCTGGAAGAGAAGATAATGATGATGATGTCCTCATGCTTAGCGTGTGCAATGAACGACACGAGACAATATTCTTTGCCTTCTGCGGCGTCGTCTTTATGGCGCGTGTGCAAGAGTCAATGCTGCTACGACTAGGTAAATGCAACAAATTTTAAAAGCCTGAGCCTAAGGAAGAAAAAAAGGAGGGAAAAGAAAAAGATTTAAGGTGTGTCGGAAAAATCTGAAGTAAGATCCGTGTTCAATCGGAATACGTCCCTAATTTCATGACTGATTAAAACACGACTTTTATATAAAGCCAGCACGTACACATTACTCGAGGCATCCGACCGCGGGCGTGTGGCCCCACCATTGTGACAATGACCGAGCAGATTGCCGACATTTTGCACATTGAGCTCAAGAAATTTCACCTCCTAATGGCCATCGGAAATTCAATTATGTTGTAAAGAACATTATTAACATGTGTGCAATCTCCTTCTCATCAGTGTAAAGAAAATGTCAGGAGCAAATTTGGTACGCCATCATATTGCAACATGAGAGCTAGTTCTCTCACAGACGGTAGAAAAAACTGCAGAGAATGCTTGCTACATTCAAATCGGAGCGAACGCACGGGTTTGTGCTACGTAGAAGACGACGGCGAGCAGGCAGTGCCGCGCGACGGAGCAGATGGAAGTTGATGAAGACAACGGTCTCCATTGCACTGCGCGAAAGCGTGGTGCAGTTTAACATGAGGCGCGTTGGCTGCGGCGATAGCCTAGTCTCACACCAGGTGCTCTATGCCGAGTCCGCCTGCAAAAAGAACAGGCCTGAAAATGCTCTCACGCCGCATGGGCTCAGATTTAGAAGACGAAATAAGCGTCGCAAATGTACGATGGAAGCGCTGTATGTAATGCCTGGCGCAGTGAAGGACCTGGAGTACGTAATAAATTGTTGTTGCCAGAAAGGTGTTGCAAGCCTGTGCTCGACAAAACATTGAAAACCGATGCGGGACAAAAGTCTGAGCATAACACTCAACGGCCGGAACCCGCTCTCTCCGGTAATGCGCACATAATTTGAAGGTTTGTGAGACAGTTGATTGCCCGTTTTTTTCTTTTTTCGGGATTGTTTCCATCCGACTAATATAGCATTCTTGCAGGTTAACTTCATAACTATACTTCCCAGCTTAGTAGCTTCTTCCAAATTTACTCAACGCCGTTGTTTACTAGGCTTTATGCATGAAGTTTACGCCTCCGTGCGGTTTTTGACAGTTGGGTTTTCAAATGAGTACTTATATTCTATTTCGCGGAAAAATTTGCGTACGGTTTTGATAACGACGCTCTTCCCGCCCCCACTGTATCGTTCTGTCTGCTTCGGGCTTACGGGTGATGACGTTTTAAAGGAAGCGCAAAAGCAAGACACATGTGGGAACAAGCGAGCGCTACGCTTCCCTTCAGCCAGGCGCCGCCTGTCGGCGCTGCTGGTGATGCGACATGGCCGCGCAGTGGAGGCAAGGTGTCGCTAAATGTGGCATTTATCGCATTCAAGCCTCAGGGGAAGGTATTTCTAAACTAGCGTCCCCGACTTGTAAGCCTAATCCTAATTGGTACCGGTTCACTAAATCAGAATACCCTCGGAATAAAATGAAGGTTAGACTAATTTGCGCATTGCCCATGGGAGCGAAGTTGCAGCTCGAATGCAGGCTAGGACAGAACTGCCGAGCGCGAACAAGCATGGAAATCTCGCGCGAAGCACTACTCGAAAAGAATGCGGATAATTGGGCACAGTTAAGACATTGTGTTAGGGCTGTCCACTTTAACACGAATATTTGCAAAAATTTGAAAAACCTACATTCTTTATTACGGCACAGAACAAGAAGACGGCTCAGAACAAGAAGGGGACACAACAGCGCCGAAATATGGGGGACGTCAATATAGTCAGGTGTGTTCATAAAACACCTAAGGTATGTACAGGAGAGCTGTCATGCTAAGCCAGCAAACCCGACGCGCTCGGACAGTCAGTGGCTTCAATTTCATCCTCGCCAGCTCAACCTTTTGCTCCGTCCGCAGTAAAATAGCTTTCTGTCATTTTTCACACAAGGACAGTTCGTGTAAAATTGCCAGTGCGCTAAAGACGAGTCTGTGGGCACAGCGATAAACTTAAAATCAAGTGACACCGATCTGAACCAAACTCCCGTCACATCACAAGCGGCAGCATATACACTGGTTGCCAGCTGACGCAGGCGAAACGAATGGCTCCAGTCCGGTAGTCGGGCGGCTTTGGTGGTGTGCAAACATGCACCGCGTTCACTGCGACGTCCGCCGGCGAAAAATGGTCATGTTGGCTTTCTCCCAAAGCCCCTTGAGGGACATGGACCGCCTACGTGACCCAAAGTCCAGAAGATCGTCGTCAGCACCTTCGGGCGAAGCGTCGACCACACCCCCGCGTGCAGAACGCTGACCATCGCGGGAGCCCTGCCGCCGAGACGTGTCCGCCGCCAGAGCGTTAATCCGGCTGTTGCGGGGCTGGTTGTAATCAGACCGCTTCTTCCGTTGGTGTTGCTGTCGGCGGGACCTTCGCGATGGGCACGGAGGATCGCCAGTGGCCGGGCCCTTATTCTTATGCGTCGGAGACCTGTTGGTGTTGTTGCAGGCTGTTGCCGCCCTAGGGGCAGCGGTCGCGGCTCCGGCGGGAGGGGTTACCGGTTGAGGACCCGGCCTGGTGTTAAAGAACTGCCTCCGGACCTGCGTTTGTCCGCCTCCTGCATTATGCTTGTTGTTGCACGCTTATCGCCATTATAATGCGGTGACCAGCAGTTGAGTCGCCGCTCGCGCTATATTATTAAAAATCAGGGCGGCTGTACACACAACCGCGTTTCTTGATATTCATCGTCCTCTCTCCACTCTAGAAGCAGCTGGTGCCACGCGCTCCTTCCATTGGCCACAGCTGGCGAGGCGCTCCACCGATATTTCCTGAGCTTACCCAAGTTAATTTGATCGCACAACACAAGATTCTTGCCCGAGTTGGGTACGTGAAGGAGTGCTTTCGAGCTAAAATTTTGAAAAATTGGAGGAAACACCTCAGATCCGCCTTAATGACATAAATGCGCAATTGCTTATGGGGAACTGCTTTCTCTACTTTACACTCAAAGATCACTGCGAGTGCCCAAATCACTCTTGGCGGAGTAGTGCAGCGATTAAGCGATGCTTCAATGCCCTGCGATGGCAGGTGCTGCCACTGGTGGGGTCTCTGCGACGCAGGCTGCTCGTCCAAAGCAACTTCTCGCGGCCAGTCGTTAATTTAACTGTCGCCTGCTACGGTGTACAGTGTGCTCACAATCCGGTGTGCAGATTGTGATGGCGCTACGAAATCACGTTACCAAGGTAGCCAACGTAGGTTTTCTGATATGCTTCTGATATGATCTGATATATGATATATTCTGATATGATCTGATATATGATATGCTTTCTCTTAATCTATGAACGCTATATATGGGGGCTGGTTGCGTTTGGTGTATTTCTGCATCACCTGATTGGCAGCGTGCATATGGACTATACTCGAGTATCCTTAACCAAAGCCTCCCTGATGACTGGGTTGATTGAAGTCTAAGATTCTGTTGACTCTATTAGCGATTCCCTTTGTAAACACTTATCCCCCACCAGATGCTTTCCCACATTGCCGTGGTCCTAAGTCATTTTTACTTCCTCTTTCATTGCTTTCGGGACGCCCGATTGCTGTGCGCCTGCACCTCATTTATTCACGTTCTGGTCTCTTTGGCTACTGTGTACATTTGTTCAGGTTTATGGGGGTTTAACGTCAAAAAGCGACTAATGCTATCAGGGGCGCCGTAGTGAAGAGGTCCGGAAACTTCGACCACCTGGGGTGTATAGATCTCTTTGGCTACATTTTCTATCTTATCAGTATTGCTAATGATATTACACTCTTTATCTGTTATCGCATACATCTGGCTTTTGCATATGCCAATTTTTCTCTTAACAGCTTCTGCGTTCTTTGGAGTATTCTTCATTCTCTCGTTATAAAACTTCGTTATGTCGGCTACATAGCAAATATTTATTAACTTGAGACCTGTGCTGGTTCTATTCTCTCTGTAGGATTAGACGCTTTCATGATATGGCGTTTCCTAATGAGATATTTGTCTAAGAGACCTTGCCGGTATCCCTTGAACCATTCTACCATCTATTTCTACTGCGAACTCTAACGGTAGGTGTGAATTCTCGTTCGCTGTTTAAATATTACGGTATTCTTCCTCAGTTAAAGGCCAATATCTGTTCTCCTCATCTGTAACGCTGGCCGCTAACTCTTGTGTGGTCGCTACAACGCACCTTTCCGATGACCTTCACATTATGCACGATGCCAGAGTGAGCGCATAGTACAAGGCTATTTCATTTTTATTCTCACCTTTGGGGCTCTTCCACGTCCACTTGCTGTTGTCTCGCGTGCAGAAGGTATTCATAATCCGTAAATTATTTCCCTATGCGGACTCTACTGACAGCTCCCCACTGATATTCCTAGAGCCTATGCCATAGTCGCGAACCGTCTGGTCTTTGGTCTGCTTCTTGCCTACCATCACATTGAAGTCCCTTATTAATACCGTATGCTGTGATTTTACTTTGTTCGTTGGCGATACCACGTCTTCATAGAAGCTTTCAGCGACCTGGACATCATGGCTGCACGTGTAATCGCGAACAAAAAATATTAGCACAGATCACTGGCGATCAGAATTGGGATATCTCACCACGCCGCGCTGCGGTCCGCAGACCTGCCTATCGGGCCATTTCCATGTTTGCTGCCGGGGGGGGGGGGGGGGGGGGGGGCGGCAGGAAGTAAGCTTTATCAACCGTGCCACCGCCCGAGCGTTGAAGTGCCGAGCCTACGTGACTGTGCATGCGGCATTTATTTTGGCTGGGTTATCATGGACAAAGATGGCTTCTTTTTATTACTGTATTTCTTATGTCCGCGATGGTCTGTCAAAATCAACTCGCGGGAACAATTGATGAGAGCGCTGCTTTTAGCCATTAATTTTGGTGGTCCTTGGCAGTCCACTGAGCCCCCCTAATACAGTAGAATTGGAACGGCCCGGCATTCTCGTTATCAGCCTCTTCGCCACCCGCAGCGCCATGCGTTGTCATTCCGGTGTTCTGGTGTTCCGTCATGTGTGCTAGTCTTTTTTACCCGCTACTGTACGCGCGTAGGCCTGCGCCATCGTCAGCTTTCACCTCTTATTAAGCCTAATTTCGATAGCTGCCACCCTCTTGTTAATACGAAAGAACTCATTTTTGTTTCCAGTTATATCTTCATTTATTATGAACCCCACACCTAGTTCTCGTTTCTCCACTCAGCCATGATTGCAGACTGGGTGCCCACCCCTTAGTACCCTGTACGCGTCAACTGTTGTAACCTCAATAAGCCTTCTGACACCTCATTTAATACCCGCTAGTTTCTCGAACAGCACTGCTAGGCTAGCCTCCCTGGATAACGTTCTCGCATTTAACGTTGCGAGGTTCAGTTTACAACGACGCCCTGCCTGGAGCCCAAGATTCTTACGAGTGTCACTCTCCGCTGCATCACGGCTCTGACCGCCACCTTGGTCAGTTCCTGCGCAGCCGCTAGGTAACTGATCGCCGAGCGAGAATTGGTTTGTTAACAGAAGGTTGAGTCCGAGTACTACGCCAGCATGGCGTGGCCAAACCCTGCGCTGGTGAGTTAGGGCGCCGAGCACCGAGAAGGCACTCTGGGCACCGAGAAGGGGTCGCACCTCTGGCCTGGCTATGCAGTTCTATCGACACGCAGAGTATTTTTTTTTCAAATCTGCTAGAAATTTGGCTGAACCGGGATTCGAACCCCGGTCATCTTGCACTCGAGGCGGATTCTCTACCTGTCCGCCATTGCTGCAGACGCAAGATAATTTGCGGATAAGATAGAAGGAGGCCACCGCCTTCACCACTACTGTGTAGCAGGATGTCACAGACTGCCGCGCTGTTTTTCTCGGCCATCAACCATACGCAAATGTAGGGAAGAAAGTAAACTATTTTGGAGGTAAAAGCGGCTTTCACGCCGCTAGTGAAATCATCGAAAAGTTGAAATAGGTAAGAAAGCGCATGCTGATATTCTCCGGTCTAATTATCTTGTAAATAAAGCCACAAACTAAATGTCCCTCTAGGTGTTTCCTAACTGGCAGCACACTCCTCTTTGGCACGTTTGAGGCAGATAAATCAGCGGCACGGATTTTCGTCTCACTGCCTGACGGCGAGAGCCGCATTTGCTGTACCCTTTCATAGTTCTTGAAACTACGCTAGGAGCTGTATGCAGCCACCTGTTAGATTCGGACGCAGTGTGGATGCGCGTGTTCAACGATACTCACAAAATCGCACCGAATCAGCCACAGCAGCAGCAGCCCCGCAAAGGCCCGTCCTAAGAGCACCGCCGTCGAATGCGCTCTCCAGACCGGTGCACCTCCAGTAGCGTCGTGGTGGCGGAGGTCGGCCACGCCAACGCCATCCTGAGCATGGCCGCCAACATCCACACGATGATTTGAACAGCCCCAAACAATGGTTTACGCCACAAAAAGGCTGCGGGCCATAACTTGCTTATGGGCTGCAATAAAAAGGTTGAGGCGGTTTATATAGCTACCTCGGAAAATAATACTTTAACGGGTACCTGAAGGTAGGCGAAAAGCACCCACGTCCCATTGCACAATTCGTGGGTAGACCAGCGTGGGTAGAGTTTTGTGATTTATGAGACAGGCACTTCTCAATAACGTAGCATTTTTCAGAAGAAGATGCCATCTAATGGTTCATATAATAATTTCCTACGCACCCCTTTTATGCAGATAGCGTTAACGCGCCTGTTAACGCGCCTGCTCGTCGTTGCTGTCCGTTGCTCGCGCCGGCGTCTGCAGTCGGTGTCACTGACCGCGATCGAAAAATCCGCCCAAAATCCCCAGAGAGGCAACCTAGGTGGGAGGTGGTTAAGCTAGGTCACGCGGTCGTGTTGCGTTATCACAAGTTGCCCGCCGGATTTCGAACAAACTGGTCGCGAGAGGTTGCTCGGAAAAAGCACTCGGTGTTGAACAATCTCCTGGAGTGGCAGCATGTTCCATCGAAGTGCAGTGGCGCGTCGCTTGACCGCTGGGCTACGGTGCGAGAAGTGGTATGAGGACCGCCGCGGATCTCGGAATCTTAAGTAGAGAATATCCAATTCCGTATATATACTCTGAAGTCGGAGCTTAAGTGTCCCCTCTAATTTTAGTGCAGTAGAACTATTCGGTGCGTTTCCAATTTCGGGCATGCTTACGTACAGTACGCACCTACTTAAGTCCCTGAAACGTGCTGTTTGGCAGGCAGGCGGATTGCAATATGCCAGGTGTGTACACCTAGCAGGCGTTCACCTCAGTGAAGGCCTGTGTGTATGGTTTCAAAATAAACACCTCCGAAATAAAGGCCTTCAAGTCAAATGCCTTTAGCTGGGAAGGAGCTAAATACTTCAAGAAACTAGTGCTATACTGCATGATATTCCGCGCATAGCCATGCTAAATTGTTTGCGTTTTTTCTTGCATGAAACTCTCGCTTCAAGAAAAAAGTGCAAATTAACTTTTTAGAGTGATACCTTAGTAAGCTTGCTGGGCATTCTCAGATACGTTGCGCGTATCCTGGTTAAGACGAAGTATGATGTCAGCCAAGGAGTGCATTCGCAGGAATTCGGGAAAGAAATTTTCGAAAATGCCTCACCGTGGCGGTCACTGGGAGGTCGGCTAACGGCTCTGCCGGGATGGGTGCAGTTGCGGGCTGATATTGCTCATTGCTTCCGCGGTCCTTGTCCTGGTGCGAGTTGTTGCCGCCCATCGCCAGCGCCGAGTGCTCCGTGTCTGGGGTGGCTGAACCGGGCAGAGGACAGGTGTTGGGCGAGCTCGGAGACCTGCGACCGCCAAGATGATGACGATGCGCTGGTCGTGCTGGCACAGTCGCTGCGATCGCAGAGGCTGCCTCCTTGTTCACCAACCGCCTGGCAACCACGTTGTGCTCAGGAACATCTTCAGCCGCGCGAATTCTACGAGCCATTCGCTGATCTAACGGCGTTAGGCAGACGCATACAACGTGGCCGCGTCTCATCGACAAAAGAGTCTCTGACCACAGTCGGACAGCTGGTAGAGAAGATGATGATGATGATGTCCTCATGCTTAGCGTGTGCAACGAACGACACGAGACAATATTCTTTGCCTTCTGCGGCGTCGTCTTTATGGCGCGTGTGCAAGAGTCAATGCTGCCACGACTAGGTAAATGCAAAAAATTTTAAAAGCCTGAGCCTAAGGAAGAAAAAAAAGGAGGGAAAAGAAAAAGATTTAAGGTGTGTCGGAAAAATCTGAAGTAAGATCCGTGTTCAATCGGAATACGTCCCTAATTTCATGACTGATTAAAACACGACTTTTATTTAAAGCTAGCATGTGCACATTTCTCGAGGCATCCGACCGCGGGCGTGTCGCCCCACCATTGTCAGGATGACCGAGCAGATTGCCGTCATTTTCCACATTGAGCTCAAGAAATTTCACCTTCTAATGGCCATCGGAAATGCAATTATGTTGTAAAGAACATTATTAACGTGTGTGCAATCTCCTTCTCATCAGTGTAAAGAAAATATCAGGAGCAAATTTGGTACGCCATCATATTGCAACATGAGAGCTAGTTCTCTCACAGACGGTAGAAAAAACTACAGAGAATGCTTGCTACATTCAAATCGGAGCGAACGCACGGATTTGTGCTACGCAGAAGACGACGGCGAGCAGGCAGTGCCGCGGGACGGAGCAGATGGAAGTTGATGAAGACAACGCTCTCCATTGCACAGCGCGAGAGCGTGGTGCAGTTTAACATGAGGCGCGTTGGCTGCGGCGATAGCCTAGTCTCACACACAGGTGCTCTAGGCCGAGTCCCCCTGCAAAAAACAGGCCTGAAAATGCTCTCACGCCGCATGGGCTCAGATTTAGAAGACGAAATAAGCGTGGCAAATACACTATGGAAGCGCTGTATGTAATGTCTAGCGCAGTGAAGGACCTGGAGTACGTAATAAATTGTTGTTGCCAGAAAGGTGTTGCAAGCATGGGCTCGACAAAACATTGAAAGCCGATGCGGGACAAAAGTCTGAGCATAAAACTCAACGGCCGGAACCCGCTCTCTCCAGTAATGCGCACTTAATTTGAAGGTTTGTGAGAGAGTTGATTGCCCGTTTTTTTTTCTTTTTTCGGGATTGTCCATCCGACTAATATAGCATTCTTGCAGGTTAACTTCATAACTATACTTCCGAGCTTAGTAGCTTCTTCCAATTTTACTCAACTCCGTTGTATACTAGGCTTTATGCATGAAGTTTACGCCTCCGTGCGGTTCTTGACAGTTGCGTTTTCAAATGAGTACTTACATTCTGTTTCGCGGAAAAATTTGTGCACGCTTTTGATAACGACGCTCTCCCGCCCCCACTGTATCGTTCTGTCTGCTTCGGACTCGCGGGTCATGTCGTTTTAAAGGAGGCGGGTAAAATGGCAATTTCTCCTTGCACCAAAACATTTTTCTATAAATTACACACCGAAACTCTCCCTGCCAACACGTGGCTCGACAGGAAAAACATTTTTGTGTCTGCTGTAAACTGCCGCTAGTGCAATGTGTCTGAAACAATGGAACGTACGTTGTTTTATAGACTGCAAAGACGCGATTTTCTCGAGGGATGTGCTGCAGAAGACGCTACAGAAAGATTTTCTGCTGAATTCCTAAAGTGTGTGACACCTTGTTGTTATCCAGCTTGATTCGAAATCCTATGATATGATTCTTCTGATTGAACTTCATAGCCTGGAAAACGCGAATGCAAGACCACAACATTGAACCTGTTGTTTCGCTCAGAATTCATTTTAGCCGAATGTTGCTGCACGTAACGGATATTTACGAAAGATTGGACTTTTTACCGGATAGGTTTCGTCTCCTGACGTGCTGTATATCCTTGCCGGCCTTTTACTTCTGTTATGATTTCTATCAACTTTGTGCCACGTAGCACCTCCCTAGGTGTTCTGTAAACAGTGTGTGTGTTCTGGAAACACACACGCACACGAACACGCACGCACACACGCACACGCACGCACGCACGCACGCACACACACACACACACACACACACACACACACACACACACACACACACACACACATTTCGCACCTGTCTTCGATACTTAAAGAAAAGTTATTGACAGCAAAAGATAGGTATGTTTCAGAAAAGCTCACCCAATTTATGAAAACTTCCCCACAGCGTTTTTGGCGTAACCTTTCACCCTCGAGGGAAAAAATGGAGTTTCTTACAGTGGATAATGTGTTGTTACTGATAAATCAGAGATCGCTAACAGATGTAATGCCTATTTTCATTCTGTATTTAGCCCTTCTAACTCTATATCCCAGAATTCTAGAAGCGAATTAAGCTCCCCGCCGTCTGACACACCCGCTATTACCTTGTCCCATGAAGGAATATTTTCCCTCCTCCTTATTTTAGATACAAAAAAGTCTTCCGGTCCTGATTCTATTCCTAATGAGTTCCTAAGAAGATACGCGGAATGGATCGCAAAATATTTAATTATCATATTCAATGCATCACTGAAGCAACATTCCTTGCCAAATGACTGGCTGCAGGCTAGGATAGTTCCAGTACACAAATCTGGAAGCAAGCACGTTCCCGACAATTACAGACCTATTTCTACCACCTGCGCCTGTTGCAAGATGCTTGAGCACGTCGTGGCAAAGTGCTTATCCAAATACCTTGAGGACACGAGCAAACTAAATCCCAATCAACATGGTTTCAGGCGGAAACTCTCTACTGTTACCCAACTTGTAGAAACACCGCATGATTTTTCGAAAGCCTTAAACAACAGGGATCCAGTGGATGCAGTTTGCCCAGACATGTCTAAAGCATTCTACCGCGTACCCCATGATGAACTTCTTAATAGGCTCATTGACTTAGGCATAGACAGAGATATTGAATGTTGGATCAAAAGCTTACCTTACTAATAGAACCCAGTATGTGGAGGCAGACGGTGCGAAATCTGACGTCCTGGCTGTACCCTCAGGTGTCCCTCAGGGGTCTGTGCTGGGGCCCATGTTATTTTTATGCTATGTTAATAACATCGCAGTCTCACTTCCTCCTCAATTTACAGTCCGGCTATTTGCGGATGATTGTCTATTATACTCAATCATATCAAAGCCAGAAGACCAGCTCACATTAAATTTGGCGTTGAACTCCATTAATCAATGGTGTACAGCTTTCAGAATCAAAATTAATTACACAAAAACATCATACATTACACTGACAAACAAAACCAAAAATATTTTAAAATTTGATTATGAAATAGACGGGCGGAATATAACACGTGTCAACTCCTTTAAGTATTTAGGTGTCACTATATCATCTAATCTAAGTTGGAATTTACACATGACAACATATGTTCAAAAGCCGAAACTAAATTGTGGTACATTAGAAGAAAACTGAAACTTGCATCCACAAAAGCAAAACTAACTGCCTATCTCGCGCTGGTACGTCCGACACTGGATTATGCAATCGTCATATGGGATCCGTATCAGTCAAATCAAACGGATAAGATTGAAAAAGTTCAAAGAAGGGCCGCCAGGTTCATTCTGTCAAAATATAGATATACTGGTTCCGTGACTGACATGCTACATGAATTACAACTTCCTTAACTGTCGAAACGAAGGAAGATCGCCAGGCTAAAATTTCTTTATCTTTTGCGCAATAATCACTTCAACTTAAACACAAGCCTCTATTTGCAACAGCGTTCGTGTCGCCCTGTAAGAAGCTCTCACAGTTACCAGGTTACACCCATGATGACCCGTATTAACTGTTTTAAATACTCCTGTTTCCCCAGAACAATAACGGAATGGAATTCCCTGCCTCAGGCCTTTCTGCAAATAGAAAATCTCCTCAAATTTGAAAATTGCTTGTACCGTCACTTACCTGAATAGACATCCCTGTAATTTTGTTTTTCTTTTCATACGTTTTGTTTCCCTACTGCTATTTTATTGTAAGCTAAAATATTTGCCCACTAGCGTTTGCACTTTAGGCCTGTATCTGCAGTGCAGGACAGCTGTGTTGCGAGGATTCTCGTTTTCAATTTGACTGTTTGAATTCTGTACTGTTCATACTTGCGGCTGTGTGACTTTAGTTACATATGCATTTGTTTCCACCCTGTAACGGCCTACGGCTGACAGTATCAATAAATAAATGAAATAAAATAAATAGAATATGACCTAAGGATGACGCCACAAAGTTAGAGCCGCAGAAGCACAAATCGGAAAAGGATACAACAGCTGTGCTGGTCAAACACATTAATGAGAAAGCATAATCATAGAGGCTTTTTTTTCTGTTAGGGAACGCCAAACATTACGAAATCCTTTTAGCCCACCTTACCACCTCTCTAGAGCAAACCTACTTCCAATTAAGCTGACTTGAGAAATAATGGTCAGCTATAACCCAACATTCCTTTACTTAGTCCGTGCAAGTGCACGTCGTCACGTACGTAGTTAATGCCGTTTGCGGCTGTGTAAACGTCTAAAGGAATGTATGTTGAAAGTAATAGTCTGAGTCTGATAATCTAGCATACCTGTTTGTCCAAGCAGCACTTCTTTGACGGGTAGAAAGTAATTTTGTGATTAGGCGCGCATCCAGCCGCCTCAACACCTCCCCCCCCCCTCCCAACACACACACAATGCTTTTAGCGTGCTTTTGCAGGCCTTGCTGGTCCCCGATAGAAGATGTTACTTCTCGCCCCTCCGGAAAAAATCTCTGGTGACGTGCCTGGTTCACATACTGCCACATGTGCAGGCATGCCCTGCACTACGCCAGTCTATTCGAATAACCTTTTAGCAACCGGTGGCGGTCGTCATAACCAACGACATCGTGTGAAGGCTATTTCTGGTGCAAGCTAAAACGCTCGTGGTTTCTACCGCCGCGGAGGAAAGACACGTTCCACGCCGATACGTTACATCCTAATGCGAAATTTGAGCGGAACTTATCAGCTGTTTCAGCTTTTCGATATATTGAGCAAAGAATTCGATGAAGGCGTGCATATAAAATTGCATACAACTTATTTTTCACACATTTTCGTTCTTCAAGAAACACTCGACTAACAGTTATTGACTGTCATAAAGGAAGGTTTGTGGACGGAGAAATAGATGTATATATGCTCGACTTGCTGACCAATGCCTGGTTCTCAAAGACGAGGTCTGCGCAAGTATTTCTCGAGGTTGTCAAAGCTGTGGGAGCCATTACGAGAGAGAGGAACGGGTTGTTCTCCAGCATAAGTGGTAAGAAATTCCCGCTTGTCTCTATATATACATAAAAGTCCCCACTCACACTGCCACCCTCGCAGGTGGCCGCGTTTCTCTCCCAACGTTATCAATGCAAAAGCATGTATCGAACATCTGTCACTATCGCCACGATGCTTAAAGCACGATTGAGGTGTCCACTGTTCCATGAGGGCACTTATGCACCTTCGCTCTGCTTCAGGTGTCCACCGAGATGTGTGAGAGACTGCGCATTTCCTTTCCTCAAAAAGAAATTTTACTCTGCTTTCCAAGTCCGCGCTCCAATGGTTTCGCAGTTGATGGAGACAGATACTGCGCATTTCTTTTCCCCAAAAATATACCGAAGATACTTTGGAAATTCTAAAGTGTGCTGGGCGAAAGCATTGTGGTCAACCCACTGCCGCTTCCCGAACCGCTTGGCGCGGAATCATTGGGCCGCTTCGGAGCCATGCGTCTCACTCACTCTACTGTAACGAGTCGTCTACCGAAGTAGCGGCGGTATAGCTGCCGCCGCCTACGCGCACGTGCTGGTTCTACCGCTACTCTGTGACGTCACGGTTGCGATACGCAGCTGCGCCCCCAACTGGTGCGCCAGTTGCTAAGGAGGGGAGGAGGTTGCGCTTTTACTTTCTCCTTTCCAAGCTCCCCCTCCACTGCTTTCGCAACTTCAAGATTGTCCACTGCTGGTTACAACGGACAACGGCGAAGGCAACGGCGACGGAACGCAGCGAAACGCAGAAACGGGAACTTAAGAGCGGCCCTCTAAAAATTTTCCGGCGTCGGCGTCGGCGACTTGGTGACCCTGGCATCCGGAGCGGCCGGTTGCTCCGGGCGCTGCGGCAAGCTAGGTGGGCCACCGAGGTTGCGTGACCTTGTGGCGTGATCACATCTTGCACACGGGATTGTGGGCAAACTGACTACCACGGCAGGAGGCAATTAAATGAATTAATCGCCGCGAGAGGTTGGGCGGGAAGACCAGTCCGGGTGGCACAAGACCAACGCGAGTTCGACTGGTTGCTTGTCGAAAAAAACAGCTGAATAAAGACGACAACGAAAGAAAAGGGACTACCGTGCGCGTCCCCTTTCTTCCGTGGTCGTCTTTTTGGCGCTGTTTTTTCCAACATGATATCGCACAACCCCTCTGGTGGCATGGCTTGCTATCAATGGGCAGTGGCGTATCCCTTAACCGCTGCACCACTGCACCAGGAGTGCATGAGAACCCCCAGCGGCTATAAATGTAAAGTAGAGAATGACCGATTCCGCATATAGGAATGAACAGATTAATGCTACCGTTTCATAGTCTTACCCTGGAGCTCTAGGGTCTCCTAGAATTTTTAAAATTTTTACTGTGCAAACACTACTCTCGACGTAGCCACTCCGATGCAGTATTTTGTCTCGTGTGATCACAGTAACTCGAGAAAGATGCTGTTATTTCAAAAAGGCGTGAGCCCACCGTGCAGTTAACTTAACGGGCTTCCTCCAAATCGCCTGCACATTTCGTATGCTCGGAAAAAGGCGGTTACATGATGAGGCTGTGTGGGGTTGCTTTCGGAGGAATTCTTGCTTAGAAGAAAAAATGTAAGTGGTGGTTCAAAAACCACTGGCAAGGACATCGATATACCGTGACATTTTGTGTCAGTAGTAATGCCATAAGCGAGACTATGTTTGACGCATTATTCCATATTTTACTACTGAAAATTTCTCAAAGGAATCATCAGGGCTCCTTTCCGGACCCGGGCCTCCTCGAGAACATGAAGCCATCAGCAGGAACATCAGCATACTGCATAAAAAAACACTACCGTTAGACATACGATGTAGATACGACATCGGCCCTCACTGTAAAACCGTTCAAGCGTCAGTTGCAGTGGAGCGGTTGATATGTGGAAAACTGCTTGATGTCTATGCTTAAAATACAGCGAGAGGCGATCGCAGCTCTTCGTAGAGATTCCCTATCGAAATGATGCAAGCCTTTTCTTCTGAGGCTCCATCCACCCTGTTGCAATCCTGCAAAAAACTATCGCTAGGAACCACCTCAGCTACGTCGACGTGCGTAAACTGCGACGCATCAGATGTGATGGGCGATGACATTGTGATGATCATTTTATGATGTGAGGGCGGCTGTAACTGAAGAGCTGCTAGAAGAAGGCTGACGGTCAACCGGTGCCTCCAAGATATGTTAGGTAGGTGAATTTTCGTTTTTCGTTGTCGCCCTTTTTCGCTAGTTATGCAGTAGCAACAAGCCCGATGTCTCGCAGTTGTGTAAAACCTGCAAAGAAAACGCATAACGTATGCAGATCCTATAGAATATGTTGGATTAGAGAGTGCAGTAAGAAAAAAAAAGACTGAAATGGTGTGCAGGAATTTACAGCGGTTAATCATTGTTAAAAGCTTTTGCGAGATCGCTCAGCGGGATTTTCCTTCGCTCGAGAGATTGACGTTGCAATGCATTTATGTGGAGGCTACATAGCGACACGTGTCATCGTAGCGTCCGTTCGTTCGCGCTCAAGGACGCAGGAGCGAGGCGTTGTCATTTTTGTTCGTGAGGCGAGAAGCGACCGGTCTAATCTCGATTGATCGCAGCGATCAAGAACTGCGCCTACGTTTTTCCAAGTTACTGACATACATTAGGACCTGTTATTTTGAAGTTTCTTTGCCGGCTTTATATTCAGCGATGCAGCATGCGGCGGGCATTCGTAGTTCGACGACTGACGTGCACTTTGTTGCTTTATTTCTTTTTCGGGCGCAAGTCAGCCCAAATAAAGAGTTTCCTTTGCAAGTCCTCTTGCTGTCTTCCTGACCGGTGGACTGCCGTCCCTCCAACATATCAATCGGAACGGGTTCCCGCGAACATTTCTATTGGAAACCATAGAAGAGCATGTAGGCAGAACTACTCCGAATCTTTCAGCCGTAGTTTGCAAAGAATATGACTTTACATGGGTAGTCCGGTTCTCTGTTTGAAGTTTAAAAACACACTACAGATCTGTCTACTTTGCTGAAAAGCCCTTACCTCCTTCATTTTTCCTCCATTCGATGTCTCGGCAACTTAAATTTCATATCCCACAGGAAGCATTACGGTGCTCTTGGCTTTGACCATATACCATGTACCAGTGTTTCAGTGAGTATACTTCAAAATTCTTCAGCCATAGGCTTTTTTGGGGAAAAAATATGTGTTTTGCTGCATAGTGTTACCAGTGTTCGCAGAGACCACAATGCCTTTCTTCAAAAAGAGGTAAAAATAGGCCTATCGTCAAAAATAGGCATTTTGTTGCAAAATTATGGTTTATAGAATTTCGGTTTATAGAAGCTGAGTTTTCTGTAGTCAAAATTTTTAGTGAAAACCTACAGTCACTTTTTGCACGCTGGCAGGTGGGCGCTCCTACGCCACGCCAACCTGCCCGAGCGAAGCTTCCTGACCCGCCGGAATTACGCGGTTTATTCGTCGCAGCCGTGGTAGCTGGTTAACGTCTGAAAGAATCTCACCAATAACCACCCCTCAACTGGAATACGCAGGTTGGAGCGACGGAGTAGAAAGCGGGCATGAAAAAGTCGCCGGGAAGAGCTCGGAAACTCGACAACTTGTAGAATTGTATTATTAAGGCGAAGGCATTTCTAGGCTATGTCGGCGTGGGCATTTCACAAAAACGTGATCGCACACTGTCCCCAGCAGTTGTGGTGATCGCAAAAAAAATATGTCGATAGGATGATTAGTTAATTCATTAGAGATAAAAATGTCGAAAAAGCACCGAAATAAGGAGGACATCGATATAGTGAGTGGACGGGAAAACCGACCTGGCCAGCCAAAACAGTGGAAAAAGAGGCAATAGAACGAAAAAAAAATTCAAATGATTTATAATGTATTTCATCAGGGATAGTTAATCGAATAAAAAAGTTTCATTGACATAGATTATTCAGTTAATTATCAGAAAAACCATGGATTTTTAAATAAGCTGGACGGGAATGTAGAAAGTGAACGGGAAAGCAACCACGGTGTCAAATTTGAAAAATCGAAACCTTTGATAAGATAAAAGAAGGTATAACCAGAGTAACTGAATCGATCCTTAAATAAAGCTTAAGATAACTACGCTAATAAAATAGTTAAATTAATTATCAAACGATAAGAAGAATATAGAGAGAGGCAAAAAGAGGCGGCGAGGGCCGAGGAGGCTTCAATGCTTTCTCATTTTCACATTGCGGGCTGCCACAGTTGTCTGTAGTTTTTGGGTGTTGGCGGGGGGCTCAGGATTTTATGAGAGTACAATGCACTGATTGTGCTACTTGATGTGCTCTCCTTGGAAGGTGTTTCAGAGCTGTTTTAAGGACCACTTCCCTAATTTAAGAGCCAAAAAATAATTCGATTGAAAGTAACTTCGTTTCACGTGTGCAAGCTTTTCCTCGCGTGGCACGATCTTCGGGGAGCTACCGGATCCGCGACAGCTGCCCGTGACACGCTGTACAACCATGCTGAAGACGCATCGCTCTGTTCGAAATGGAGCTGCAAGCACTGGGTGGTTTCGCTATCATGTCATTAGACTGAAATGGCAAAGACATGCCATGCGTTGGCACAAGAAGGGATAAAAACGTTAAAACCATCAAAGCGCAAAAGCAAGACACATGTGGGAACAAGCGAGCGCTACGCTTCCCTTCAGCAAGGCGCCGCCTGTCGGCGCTGCTGGTGATGCGACATGGCCGCGCAGTGGAGGCAAGGTGTCGCTAAATGTGGCGTTGATCGCATTGAAGCCTCAGGGGAAGGTATTTCCAAACTAGCGTCCCCGACTTGTAAGCCTAATCCTAATTGGTACCGGTTTACCAAATCAGAATACCCTCGGAATAAAATGAAGGTTAGACTAATTTGCGCAATGCCCATGGGAGCGAAGTTGCAGCTCGAATGCAGGCTAGGACAGAACTTCCGAGCGCGAACAAGCATGGAAATCTCGCGCGAAACACTATTCGAAAACAATGCGGATAATTGGGCACAGTTAAGACATTGTGTTAGGGCTGTCCACTTTAACACGAATATTTGCAAAAATATGAAAAACGTCCATTCTTTATTACGGCAAAGAACAAGAAGACGGCACAGAACAAGAAGGGGACACAACAGCGCCGAAATAGGGGGGACGTCGATATAGTCAGGTGTGTTCATGAAACACCTAAGGTATGTACAGGAGAGCTGTCGTGCTAAGCCAGCAAACCCGACGCGCTCGGACACTCAGTGGCTTCAATTTCATCCTCGCCAGCTCAACCTTTTGCTCTGTCCGCAGTAAAATAGCTTTCCGTCATTTTTCACACAAGGACAGTTCGTGTAAAATTGCCAGTGCGCTAAAGACGAGTCTGTGGGCACAGCGATAAACTTAAAATCAAGTGACACCGATTTGAACCAAACTCCCGTCACATCACAAGCGGCAGCATATACCCTGGTTGCCAGATGATGCGGGCGAAACGAATGGCTCCAGTCCGGCAGTCGGGCGGCTTTGGTGGTGTGCAAACATGCACCGCGTTCACTGCGACGTCCGTTGGCGAAAAATGGTCAGGTTGGTTTTCTCCCAAAGCCCCTTGAGTGACATGGACCGCCTACGTGACCCATCGTCCGGCAGATCGTCGCCAGCACCTTCGGGCGAAGCGTCGACCACACCCCCGCGTGCAGAACGCTGACCATCGCGGGAGCCCTGCCGCGGAGACGTGTCCGCCGCCAGAGCGTTAATCCGGCTGTTGCGGGGCTGGTTGTAGTCAGACCGCTGCTTGTGTTGGTGTTGCTGTCGGCGGGACCTTCGCGATGGGCACGGAGGATCGCCAGTGGCCGGGCCTTTATTCTTATGCGTCGGGGACCTGTTGGTGTTGTTTCAGGCTGTTGCCGCCCTAGGGGCAGCGGTCGCGGCTGCGGCGGGAGGGGTTACCGGTTGAGGACCCGGCCTGATGTAAGAGAACTGCCTCCGGACCTGCGTTTGACCGCCTCCTGTATTCTGCTTGTTGTTGCACGCTTATCGCCATTATAATGCGGTGACCAGCAGTTGAGTCGCCGCTCGCGCTATATTATTAAAAATCAGGGCGGCTGTACACACAACCGCGTTTCTTGATATTCATCGTCCTCTCCACTCTAGAAGCAGCTGGTGCGACGCGCTCCTTCCATTGGCCACAGCTGGCGAGACCCTCCACCGATATTTCCTGAGCTTACCCAAGTTAATTTGATCGCACAACACAAGATTCTTGCTCGAGTTGGGTACGTCTGAAGGAGTGCTTTCGAGCTAAAATTTTGAAAAATTTGAGGAAACACCTCAGATCCCCCTTAAAGGGGCACTGAGGAGAAATTGAAGTTGGCTTGTATCGACAGAATACCAGCTCCTGATTACAAAAACGCCACTCATACTGACAACAAAGCTCTTGTAACGTAAAAAAGAGCAAGAACCAAAATACAGGTATCGCCGCCACAGGCCAAACTCGCAAGTACAAGCGTGATGAGATCATAGAACAAAACAGTGTTGCTAGAACGAATGGTTCTAGCAACACCAGGAACCGAGAAATCATGCATCACTGAGGCGCAGCCAATGCATGCGCAAATCTCCTTGACGTCGCCAGATGGCGCCACGTGCCCGGCTGCTACGCGCGCTCCTGAAGCATCGGGACAAATCAGCGCCAGTTTTCCGGAGGTAGGCGGGCTCCCGGTATTCCGCTAGCGGTAACAAGGTACGCGGTATGCTAAAGGTGTCTATTTGCGAGAGCTTCGTTGACGACTTCGAGAACCAGATCCATCGTAACGCTGGCAAAACGCCAGTGCAAACGTAGTCGAAGCGACCGTAGCGACGGCCGCAATAGCTGATAGAGGCCTTCAACGTGCGGCCGACGGTAGCTTTCTTTTCGGCTGCTGCTAGCAGGGTTGCCAGGTCCTAATCTCAAAAAATAGCCAAGAAAATGATAAAAGTAGCCAAAAAGTAGCCAGTCTACGGCCACGGTCTCAAAAGTAGCCAGAATTGACGCCAAGACACCAAAAAAACGTCACCAGAGGCAGAAAATTTACAGTTTAAAGACAGGGGGCAACCTATGGGGCAACAGTGCTTGTAAATAACTTGGAAGCATAAGCGGTATTTATGACATGACTTGAAAAGTGACCAGAACAAATCATTTTCTCTTCGGCAGAGCAAATACTTTGTGTTCTTTTGACGCAGTCATAGTTATTAATGCGTGAGCATTAGAGGGGACATGTCGCGATTTCGTGATGGGTAAACAAAGTGAAGCCCTACGTGAAGCCCTAGGTGAAGCCCTTGTGAGTCCTACGTGAAGGCGTACGTGGAACTCTAGGAGTGAAGCGCTACCTACCAGATTATAAGTACTCTCCCCACCACGGCTTGTGGAAGTTAAATTACTGGTTGGTTGAGACTGGTTGCTTGGGAAGAGCAACCTGGGCACAAGCCCCACCAATGGCAGCACCTGCCATCGCAGGGCAGTAGCGTATTGCTTAAACACTGCACCACGGCGCCAGGAGTGGTAGGACTCTCAGCGATCAGTAAATGTATAGAATGACCAATTCCACATATCTGGGCATTAACCCATTAATGCTATCTCGTCATGCCCTTAAGACGGAGCTCAAGTCTGATTAAATCGCCGATCTTTGTCTGAAGCCTGCTTGACGTGTAGAATCGAGCCTCGAACCGAAACCGAAGTGAAAACCGAAGTGCCTGCATGACTAATTCGCATTTGGCCTAACCCAGCTAAATTGTTCCCCATTTATCGACAACAAGGCAGGTACAACAGGATAACGGTGTTCATAAATAGCACTTCAAAAGTAGCCAAAAAGTAGCCAAGTAGCCAAGCTCAAATTTTTGTCGCCAAGAGCTCTCAAAAGTAGCCAATTTGGCGCAAAGTAGCCAAACCTGGCAACCCTGGCTGCTAGGCCGCACTGCTGGCAGCCAGAAATCACGGAGTCTGCGTTACGTCATGTGCACGTCATGTTTCACGTCTCTTAGTCCTCTGTCGTCATAGACGAATCCCAAGTTTGAATCAGAGCGCCGGGAAAAACTTTTTCAACTTCGAATCCAAATTTCTTAGAAATAAATGTATCTTTCGCTGCCGGCCAAGTGGCAACAAAGCCATGACATGCCGAACTATCGGATTTTACTATAAAAAAAATATTAATAGTGCTCTCCTCAGTGTCCCTTTAATGACATAAATGAGGAATTGCTTATGGGGAACTGCTTTCTCTACTTTACGCTCAAAGATCACTGCGAGTCCCCAATCACTCTTGGCGGAGTATTGCAGTGATTAAGCGATGCTTCAATGCCCTGCGATGGCAGGTGCTGCCACTGGTGGGGCCTCTGCGACCCACGCTGCTCGTCCAGAGCAACTTCTCGCGGCCAATCGTTAATTTAACTGTCGCCTGCTACGGTGTACAGTGTGCTCACAATCCGGTGTGCAGATTGTGATGGCGCTACGAAATCACGTTACCAAGGTAGCCAACGTAGGTTTTCTGATATGCTTCTGATATGATCTGATATATGATATATTCTGATATGATCTGATATATGATATGCTTTCTCTTAATCTATGAACGCTATATGGGGGCTGGTTGCGTTCGGTGTATGGGGGCTGGTTGCGTTCGGTCCCAAAGCGACTAATGCTAACAGGGGCGCCGTAGTGAAGAGGTCCGGAAACTTCGACCACCTGGGGTGTATAGATCTCTTTGGCTACTTTATCTTATTAGTATTGCTAATGATATTACACTCTTTATCTGTTATCGCATACATCTGGCTTTTGCATATGCCAATTTTTCTCTTAACAGCTTCTGCGTTCTTTGGAGTATTCTTCATTCTCTCGTTATAAAACTTCGTTATGTCGGCCACACAGCAAATATTTATTAACTTGAGACCTCTGCTGGTTCTATTCTCTCTGTAGGGTTAGACGCTTTCATGATATGGCGTTTCCTAATGAGATATTTGTCTAAGAGACCTTGCCGGTAACCCTTGAACCATCCTACCAGCTATTTCTACTGCGAACTCTAACGGTAGGTGTGAATTCTCGTTCGCTGTTTAAATATTACAGTATTCTTCCTCAGTTAAAGGCGAATATCTGTTCTCCTCATCTGTAACGCTGGCCGCTAACTCTTGTGTGGTCGCTACAACGCACCTTTCCGATGACTTTCACATTATGCACGATGCCAGAGTGAGCGCATAGTATATCCGCTAGGTGGCGCCGCCCTGGTTAGCTGGCTGACTATCGTGCTCCGTATTTCACCTGCCCCTGGCCTGGTCCAGGGCCTTGCCCGCCCCTGGATTTACATTCCATCGCGTCAGGAAGACATCCGCACCACGAGGACACCCTTCGCATCACGGCCCGCTGTCGAGTTGGCGCTCCAAGCGCCTCCAAAAATCTGCTGCGGCGCGGCGCCTCACTAACCCTAACGCGCCGCGCCTGCACCTCTGGCATGCAGCGTCTCAACAAGCCCCTGAAGCCGAGACCCACCCATACCTCGCCGGTGTCAACTTCTTCCGACGCGGCCGCCGCGGGGCCTACTCCAACCACGCTTACAGCCATGTCTCAACCGGCTGCGTTCAACACCGGCCACACCACCGCGCCCATTCCCGTCGCGGTCACCGACGCTGGGAGCTCCGAATCGACAGCCGCAACGCAGCCGGCAGCGTTCGTCACCGCCGCGGCGTCCACTGCTGGCCAACTCCACGCATTAAGGGAAGCCAAGAACTTCGGGCCCACAGACGCATCGTTCGTCGCCGCCGCCAGTGCCGCCGCACCTACTCGGACCACACTTCCCGCTGACAGCAAGTCCAGCACCTTGGTACCTGCGTCGCAGATTGCGGCTCAGGCTGACGACACAGCAGACATGGACCTTACTGCGTCCCCGGTCGACGGCCATCTCGGCTGGACCACCATCGGTGCCTGCCGTAAGCCTGCCTCCGCCACCCGGCCCCGCACCGAGGTCATCACAGTTGGCATCCAGCTTCCCCCTGGTACCCTCAACCCCAAGATACCGCTCTACGACGTCCTCGCCGCAGTCGTCTCCGCTGCACAACAGTCCTCCGAGAGCAGTGCGGAGATTACCCTTCAGGCCAAGCCAGCCCAAAGCCTCGTCTTTTTAAAAACTCATTCCCCCCTCACCGCCCACCTCCTGCTTTATATCACGCATCTTCAGCTTCACGGTAAGCCTATCATCATTAAAACATATGCCCCTAATCCTCCCATCTCATGCCTCGGCGTGATCCATAACGTCGGTGGCCACTTCACCCCTGATGACCTCATGTATGATATCGAATCATTCAAAACCGATATTCTTACTGCTCGTATGATGGGCACCACTCAGTCGGTGCTCATAACTTTCGCTGGAACCGTAATCCCACACTTTGTGTATTTCAAACGCGTTGCCTTCCGGTGCCGTCCCCATAAGCCTAAGCCTCCCACCTGCACCCGTTGTCTCGCTCTTGGACACCGCGCCCACCAGTGTCCAGAGCACAGCGTTCCGGCAAAGTGCCGTCGCTGTGCTGCTCCTCTACCCGCCGACCCTTCCGCTCATGTATGTGCCCAGCGCTGGTGCGTTCATTGCCAGGTAAACACCCACCCCTCCCTCGACCCCACTTGTCCCTTTCTCCTCGGTAAACAACGCGAGTGTGCCAAAGCTGCGTACCTACGACGCCTAGCTTTGTGCCGGGCCACGCAACCCATCCCCTCCTCCTCCTCTAATCATGAACCTCCGTCAGCTCCGGTCACGTCACCACCAGGCTCCTACGCCGCCAAAGTTAAAGGCTCCTCGGTTCCAGCGTCCCTTTCCAGCGTCTCTTCAACTGCACCACCCTCTCCATCCCTGACTGACGAGAGCCGCTCCTTCGACCTCCGGCTCGCTATGCTGGAACGCCAGCAGCGAGAGCAACAGCGCATTTCCCACGACCTACAACAACAGATCCACGCCTTGACCCAAAGCCTCCAGACAACCACCTCCTCTCTTACCTCCCAGCTTACCAAGCTAAATGAGCACCTTGCCACACTCACCACTCCCTCCTCCACCGCCCAGGTCGCCCCTTTGGCTGATCTTCTCGAAACCACCACACAGGCACACCACACTCGCTTGGTTCAGCTAGAGACATCGGTTCTGCAGATTCTTACCACCCTCCAAGCACAATCCAAACAATTAGAATCCTTCACTTCTACGCTCCAATCCCTGCATGAGTCACTGCCCCCGGCCAAAAAGAAGGAACGCGTACCCTCACGAAGTTCTACCTCTACACTATCATAATGGCTTTTGGCGAGGACCTCGAGATTGTGCAGTGGAACTGCCGAAATCTGTGCCATAATAAGACCCCCCTCCACCAGTATCTACTCGCCCGCCCCTCCCTGCCCCATTTTCTCCTTCTCCAGGAGACCCGGACGGCCCGCACTATCCCAGGCTACCGCGCCTACCATGCCGCTACGGCCACACCACTTGCGTCTATTTATGTACGTAGCGACGTGCTCGTGGAGCCACTTGATATCCCCTCCGTCCTTCTTAAATATTTAGTTGGTGTGGTCTATTACCACCCTTCTTCCCGCGTCTCACTTGCCCTTTTGTCTTTCTACAACCCCCCTGTTACCTCCTCTTTATTTTCCGCCCTGGGCAAGTTCCTTCACTCTCTTCCTTCTAACTCCCATCTCCTCTTTGGTGGTGACTTTAATGCCCCTCACACACTCTGGGGCTACCCTCAAACCCTCAAACCCGGCCGCCTCCTTCACTGTCTGGCCCAGGAACGCCACCTCACCCTTCTCAATACTCCTGGCTCCCCTACTCGAGCGGGCACTGCCTCACAGCGTCCCACGACACCCGACCTCACTTTCTCTCGGGGTTCACTTTCATTTCACTGGCAAGTGACAGCCGAAACTCTTCTCAGTGACCACTATCTTGTCCACATTTCCACCTCTCTTTCCCACATCCCTCGATGTCATCCGGTCACTCATACTGACTGGCACGCCTTCCGCGCCAATCTCGCCTCTGACTCCTTTCAATCCTACGACGACTGGACGTCGCGCATCACTGCAGCGCTCACGTCCAGTTGCCGTCGTGTTCGCTCTTGTCACCCAGTCCCAGACCCAGATCCTCACCTACTCCGTTTATGGCGTCGCCGTAAACGTCTTCAACGCTCCTTCCGCTGCCAACCCCGCAATGCCCAACTTTCTTCCCGGATCACTGCTCTGCGGGCCGAGATCGTCGCCCACTGCGCCTCACTCGAGCACTCTCGTTGGAGTGCTCTTTGTGACCGTCTTGACTCTGCATTGCACTCGCGATCCACATGGTCTCTCTTCAAATCCCTCGTTGGCACTAAGCCTGCCCTTGCTCCCACTCTAGCTAAAGCCCTCACTCAAGGAACTCCCTCCGATGTTTTTGATCAGCTCGCCTCTCTCTATCTCCCGCCCCCTCTGGCACCCTCCTACCCGGTGTACTGCGGTGGACCTAACCCCGATCTGGACCAATCCTTCACTCTCCGGGAGCTCGAATCGGCTCTGGCTGCTAATGCTACACGCTCGGCTCCCGGTGAGGATGCCATTACATACACCACACTTCGCAACCTTCCTGACTGCGCCAAAGAATTCCTCCTTAAAACCTACAATGATGCATGGGACAGCGGCTGCCTGCCCAGCTCCTGGACCTCCTCCCTCATTTCTATGATTCCAAAGCCGGGCAAGCCTCCCTCTCTCTCTAACCTCCGCCCAATCTCCCTGACATCACGTGTTGGTAAGACCCTTGAGCGAATGGCCCTGACTCGCCTCTCTAATTTTCTCGAGACGAGGGAGTTCTTCCCTCATTCTCTCATCGGCTTCCGACGCCACGTCTGTGCACAGGACATGTTTCTGGTTCTCCAGCACACGTTTCTGTCACCTACCTCCACTCAAATTCATGCACTTGTGACCGTCGATGTTCGCAAGGCCTTCGACGGTGTTTGCCACGACCACATCCTCTCCCAACTCGCCTCCCTAGACTGTGGCTCCCGCATGTACTGTTATATCCGCTCATTCCTCTCTAAACGTGTCGCTGGCTTTCGAGTCGACACCTATCTGTCCGACCCCCACAACCTCACCCGAGGCACTCCTCAAGGTGCTGTTCTCTCTCCTACCCTTTTCAATCTTGCTATGGCCCCTCTTGCCTCCCAGCTAGCTGAAATTCCCGACCTGCATCATATATTTTACGCCGATGACATCACTCTATGGTGTTCGTCTGGCTCTCCCGGTCACGTACAGGACACCCTGCAACGTGGCCTAGATCTCATCGACTCCTTCCTCACCACTGCTGGCCTCTCTCCTGCTCCTGAAAAATCCGAGCTCCTTCTCCTCAACCATTCCTGATACCAGCGCTCACACAACCAATTCGTCTCTCTCCACCTTTCTGGCTCTCCCATTCCTGTCGTCACGCAGCGCAAAGTTCTTGGCTTTCCTTTGCATGCAGCCAAGAACGTGCAAGCCCTCCACCGTGCTGTCACCACCTGCCACTCCGTAACTCACCTCCTGCGGCGCGTGGTCACTCGGCGCTCAGGTCTCCACGAGGCTCATGCGTGCCGAGTTGCCCACGCGCTGGCCCTCAACAAGGTTTTGTACTTTGCACCCTACGTTTCCTTC
Organism: Amblyomma mixtum; assembly: GCF_055824585.1. Lineage (NCBI taxonomy): Eukaryota > Metazoa > Arthropoda > Arachnida > Ixodida > Ixodidae > Amblyomma > Amblyomma mixtum. Next base: position 263,387,432 of record NC_143014.1, on the reverse strand, counting down.
AATCAGACTCAACTTAACGCTCTTGAGACTGCCCTTGTGGGCCTCTACAAGGCAGCTCTCAACCTCCCTATCACTACCTCTACTGCAAAGATCTTTGCAACAGGCCTCTTTCATCCTCTCCGTTCTCTGCTCTCTCACCATCATGACTCACAGATTGTCCGGCTTTCCCTTACCCGTCAGGGTCAGTGGTTACTGACTCAAGCGGGTATCTCGCCCATTCCCTGCGCCCCGTTTACCTCTCCTATTCCCACCCCGGCTCCCAATCTTCGGATCCTCCCCCTTCCGTCCAACATGTCCCCCGTTCTGCACGCCGGCCGTCGTCATGCGGCCGCAAAGCACCATTCCCCTCTCTTTGATACCCAGGGTGTAGCTTACACGGATGCCTCCTTCGTGGCTCCTCGAGGTTCCTGCGGCTACGCCCTGTACCATCCCCACCTCCCCGCTCCTGAAACTCACACCAGCGGGCCGTTTCTACGCCCTCCGGATGCATTGTCCCTCGAGGTCCTCGCCATTGCGCATGCCCTCCAGTCATTTGCCCTCCTTCCCTCTCTTCAAGAGTACACAGTCTATTCAGACTCACAAGCCGCTATACACCACATACAGAAACGCACCCTAACCCCTTCTCTTCAACAGGAGGTCGAACGAGCGGTCTCCGCTTTGCAGCCTACCATCGTTTTCCTCCGCTGGGTCCCTGGGCATTCAGGGATTGACGGCAATGAGCTGGCTCATCAGCTCGCCCGTGACACACTTTTCCGGGCACCGTTGATCCCCTGGCCCAAGCCCTCGGAGGACGGTGGGAGACTCACCCTTCGCCGCACCATAAAAGAGGTCTACCTCGAGCTCCGCCTCGACAAACGCCTTTACCCTCCCCCTCATCCATCACTCACAGTGCCGGAGGCTCGCCTTCTTCGGCACGTTCAAATGAATGCAATCATCACCCGGTCTCGCCTCTTTCTTTATCGCTATCGATCGGACCCTTCCTGTCCCAACTGCCCCTGTATCTATGCGGACCTTGCCCATTGCCTCTTCTATTGCCCGGCTGCTCAGCAGTCGGGTTCCTCCCCCCACCTTCTTTATCCATCACCACCTGGCTCGACTGGCTTGGCGCTGAAGCGGAGGAAGAACAGCGACTTCTGGTCGCCCAGGCGGTCGATATGCTCGGCCTGTAAATTTTGGCCGAATAAACGTCTTCTACTACTACTACTAAGGCTATTTCATTTTTATTCTCACATTTGGGGCTCTTCCACGTCTACTTCCTGTTGTCTCGCTTGCAGAAGGTATTCATAATCCGTAAATTATTTCCCTATGCGGAATCTACTGACAGCTCCCCACTGATATTCCTAGAGCCTACGCCATAGTCGCGAACCGTCTGGTCTTTGGGCTGCTTCTTGCCTACCATCACATTGAAGTCCCTTATTAATACCGTATGCTGTGATTTTACTTTGTTCATTGGCGACACCACGTCTTCATAGAAGCTTTCAGAGACCTGGACATCATGGCTGCACATGCAGTCGCGAGCAAAAAATATTAGCACAGAGCACTGGCGATCAGAATTGGGATATCTCACCACGCGGCGCATCGGTCCGCAGACCTGCCTATCGGGCCATTTCCATGTTTGCTCCCGGGGGGGGGGGGGGGGGGGGCGACGGCAGAAAGTAAGCTTTATCAAGCGTGCCACCGCCCGAGCGTTGAAGCGCCGAGCCTACGTGACTCTGCATGCGGCATTTATTTTGGCTGATTAATCATGGGCAAAGATGGCTTCTTTTTATTACTGTATTTTTTATGTCCGCGATGGTCTGTCAAAAGCAACTCGCGGGAACAATTGATGATAGCGCTGCTTTTAGCCAGTAATTTTGGTGGTCCTTGGCAGTCCACTGAGCCCCCCTAATACACTAGAATTGGAACGGCCCGGCACTCTCGTTATCAGCCTCTTCGCCACCCGCAGCGCCACGCGTTGTCATTCCGGTGCTCTGGTGTTCCGTCATGTGTGCTAGTCTTTTTTACCCGCTACTGTACGCGCGTAGGCCTGCACCATCGTCAGCTTTCACCTCTTATTAAGCCTAATTTCGATAGCTGCCACCCTCTTGTTAATACGAAAGAACTCATTTTTGTTTCCAGTTATATCTTGATTTATTATGAATCCCACACCTAGTTCTCGTTTCTCCACTCATCCATGATTGCAGACTGGGTGCCCACCCCTTAGTACCCTGTACGCGTCAACTGTTGTAACCTCACTAAGCCTTCTGACACCTCATTTAATACCCGTTAGTTTCTCGAACAGCACTGCTAGGCTAGCCTCCCTGGATAACGTTCTCGCATTTAACGTTGCGAGGTTCAGTTTACAACAACGCCCTGCGTGGAGCCCAAGATTCTTACGAGTGTCACTCTCCGCTGCATCACGGCTCTGACCGCCACCTTGGTCAGTTCCTGCGCAGCCGCTAGGGACTGATCGCCAAGCGTGAATTGGTTTGTTAACAGGAGGTTGAGTCAGAGTACTACGCCAGCATGGCGTGGCCAAACCGTGCGCTGGTGAGATAGGGCGTTGTCAACTCTGGGCACCGAGCAGAGGTCGCACCTCTGGCCTGGATATGCAGTTCTATCGACACGCAGAGTATTTTTTTTTTCAAATCTGCTAGAAATTTGGCTGAACCGGGATTCGAACCCCGGTCATCTTGCACTCGAGGCGGATTCTCTACCTGTCCGCCATTGCTGCAGACGCAAGATAATTTGCGGATAAGATAGAAGGAGGCCACCGCCTTCACCACTACTGTGTAGCAGGATGTCACAGACTGCCGCGCTGTTTTTCTCGGCCATCAACCATACGCAAATGTAGGGAAGAAAGTAAACTATTTTGGAGGTAAAAGCGGCTTTCACGCCGCTAGCGAAATCATCGAAAAGTTGAAATAGGTAAGAAAGCGCATGCTGATATTCTCCGGTCTAATTATCTTGTAAATAAAGCCACAAACTAAATGTCCCTCTAGGTGTTTCCTAACTGGCAGCACACTCCTCTTTGGCACGTTTGAGGCAGATAAATCAGCGGCACGGATTTTCGTCTCACTGCCTGACGGCGAGAGCCGCATTTGCTGTACCCTTTCATAGTTCTTGAAACTACGCTAGGAGCTGTATGCAGCCACCTGTTAGATTCGGACGCAGTGTGGATGCGCGTGTTCAACGATACTCACAAAATCGCACCGAACAGGCCACAGCAGCAGCAGCCCCGCAAAGGCCCGTCCTAAGAGCACCGCCGTCGAATGCGCTCTCCAGACCGGTGCACCTCCAGTAGCGTCGTGGTGGTGGAGGTCGGCCACGCCAACGCCATCCTGAGCATGGCCGCCAACATCCACACGATGATTTGAACAGCCCCAAACAATGGTTTACGCCACAAAAAGGCTGCGGGCCATAACTTGCTTATGGGCTGCAATAAAAAGGTTGAGGCGATTTATATACCTACCTCTGGAAATAATACTTTAACGGGTACCTTAAGGTAGGCGAAAAGCACCCACGTCCCATTGCACAATTCGTGGGTAGACCAGCGTGGGTAGAGTTTTGTGATTTATGAGACAGGCACTTCTCAATAACGTGGCATTTTTCAGAAGAAGATGCCATCTAATGGTTCATATAATAATTTCCTACGCACCCCTTTTATACAGATAGCGTTAACGCGCCTGTGTCGCATATACGGCTGCTCGTCGTTGCTGTCCGTTGCTCGCGCCGGCGTCTGCAGTCGGTGTCACTAACCGCGATCGAAAAATCCGCCCAAAATCCCCAGAGAGGCAACCTAGGTGGGAGGTGGTTAAGCCAGGTCACGCGGTCGTGTTGCGTTATCACAAGTTGCCCGCCGGATTTCGAACAAACTGGTCGCGAGAGGTTGCTCGGAAAAAGCACTCGGTGTTGAACAATCTCCTGGAGTGGCAGCATGTTCCATCGAAGTGCAGTGGCGCGTCGCTTGACCGCTGGGCTACGGTGCGAGAAGTGGTATGAGGACCGTCGCGGATCTCGGAATCTTAAGTAGAGAATATCCAATTCCGTATATATACTCTGAAGTCGGAGCTTAAGTGTCACCTCTAATTTTAGTGCAGTAGAACTATTCGGTGCGTTTCCAATTTCGGGCATCCTTACGTACAGTACGCACCTACTTAAGTCGCTGAAACGTGCTGTTTGGCAGGCAGGCGGTTTGCAATATGCCAGGTGTGTACACCTAGCAGGCGTTCACCTCAGTGAAGGCCTGTGTGTATGGTTTCAAAATAAACACCTCCGAAATAAAGGCCTTCAAGTCAAATGCCTTTAGCTGGGAAGGAGCTTAAGTACTTCAAGAAACTAGTGCTATACTGCATGATATTCCGCGCATAGCCATGCTAAATTGTTTGCGTTTTTTCTTGCATGAAACTCTCGCTTCAAGAAAAAAGTGCAAATTAACTTTTTAGAGTGCTACCTTAGTAAGCTTGCTGGGCATTCTCAGATACGTTGCGCGTATCCTGGTTAAGACGAAGTATGATGTCAGCCAAGGAGTGCATTCGCAGGAATTCGGGAAAGAAATTTTCGAAAATGCCTCACCGTGGCGGTCACTGGGAGGTCGGCTAACGGCTCTGCCGGGATGGGTGCAGTTGCGGGCTGATATTGCTCATTGCTTCCGCGGTCCTTGTCCTGGTGCGAGGTGTTGCCGCCCATCGCCAGCGCCGAGTGCTCCGTGTCTGGGGTGGCTGAACCGGGCAGAGGACAGGTGTTGGGCGACCTCGGAGACCTGCGACCGCCAAGATGATGACGATGCGCTGGTCGTGCTGGCACAGCCGCTGCGATCGCAGAGGCTGCCTCCTTGTTCACCAACCGCCTGGCAACCACGTTGTGCTCAGGAACATCTTCAGCCGCGCGAATTCTACGAGCGATTCGCTGATCTAACGGCGTTAGGCAGACGCATACAACGTGGCCGCGTCTCATCGACGAAAGAGTTTCTGACCACAGTCGGACAGCTGGAAGAGAAGATAATGATGATGATGTCCTCATGCTTAGCGTGTGCAACGAACGACACGAGACAATATTCTTTGCCTTCTGCGGCGTCGTCTTTATGGCGCGTGTGCAAGAGTCAATGCTGCTACGACTAGGTAAATGCAACAAATTTTAAAAGCCTGAGCCTAAGGAAGAAAAAAAGGAGGGAAAAGAAAAAGATTTAAGGTGTGTCGGAAAAATCTGAAGTAAGATCCGTGTTCAATCGGAATACGTCCCTAATTTCACGACTGATTAAAACACGACTTTTATATAAAGCCAGCACGTGCACATTACTCTAGGCATCCGACCGCGGGCGTGTGGCCCCACCATTGTGACAATGACCGAGCAGATTGCCGACATTTTGCACATTGAGCTCAAGAAATTTCACCTCCTAATGGCCATCGGAAATTCAATTATGTTGTAAAGAACATTATTAACATGTGTGCAATCTCCTTCTCATCAGTGTAAAGAAAATGTCAGGAGCAAATTTGGTACGCCATCATATTGCAACATGAGAGCTAGTTCTCTCACAGACGGTAGAAAAAACTACAGAGAATGCTTGCTACATTCAAATCGGAGCGAACGCACGGGTTTGTCCTACGTAGAAGACGACGGCGAGCAGGCAGTGCCGCGGGACGGAGCAGATGGAAGTTGATGAAGACAACGGTCTCCATTGCACTGCGCGAAAGCGTGGTGCAGTTTAACATGAGGCGTGTTGGCTGCGGCGATAGCCTAGTCTCACACACAGGTGCTCTAGGCCGAGTCCCCCTGCAAAAAAAAAAACAGGCCTGAAAATGCTCTCACGCCGCATGGGCTCAGATTTAGAAGACGAAATAAGCGTCGCAAATGTACGATGGAAGCGTTGTATGTATTGCCTGGCGCAGTGAAGGACCTGGAGTACGTAATAAATTGTTGTTGCCAGAAAGGTGTTGCAAGCCTGGGCTCGACAAAACATTGAAAGCCGATGCGGGACAAAAGTCTGAGCATAACACTCAACGGGCGGAACCCGCTCTCTCCGGTAATGCGCACATAATTTGAAGGTTTGTGAGACAGTTGATTGCCCGTTTTTTTCTTTTTTCGGGATTGTTTCCATCCGACTAATATAGCATTCTTGCAGGTTAACTTCATAACTATACTTCCCAGCTTAGTAGCTTCTTCCAATTTTACTCAACGCCGTTGTTTACTAGGCTTTATGCATGAAGTTTACGCCTCCGTGCGGTTTTTGACAGTTGGGTTTTCAAATGAGTACTTATATTCTATTTCGCGGAAAAATTTGCGTACGGTTTTGATAACGACGCTCTTCCCGCCCCCACTGTATCGTTCTGTCTGCTTCGGGCTTACGGGTGATGACGTTTTAAAGGAAGCGCAAAAGCAAGACACATGTGGGAACAAGCGAGCGCTACGCTTCCCTTCAGCAAGGCGCCGCCTGTCGGCGCTGCTGGTGATGCGACATGGCCGCGCAGTGGAGGCAAGGTGTCGCTAAATGTAGCGTTGATCGCATTGAAGCCTCAGGGGAAGGTATTTCCAAACTAGCGTCCCCGACTTGTAAGCCTAATCCTAATTGGTACCGGTTTACTAAGTCAGAATACCCTCGGAATAAAATGAAGGTTAGACTAATTTGCGCATTGCCCATGGGAGCGAAGTTGCAGCTCGAATGCAGGTTAGGACAGAACTGCCGAGCGCGAACAAGCATGGGAATCTCGCGCGAAGCACTATTCGAAAAGAATGCGGATAATTGGGCACAGTTAAGACATTGTGTTAGTGCTGTCCACTTTAACACGAATATTTGCAAAAATTTGAAAAACCTACATTCTTTATTACGGCACAGAACAAGAAGACGGCACAGAACAAGAAGGGGACACAACAGCGCCGAAATATGGGGGACGTCAATATAGTCAGGTATGTTCATAAAACACCTAAGGTATGTACAGGAGAGCTGTCATGCTAAGCCAGCAAACCCGACGCGCTCGGACAGTCAGTGGCTTCAATTTCATCCTCGCCAGCTCAACCTTTTGTTCCGTCCGAAGTAAAATAGCTTTCTGTCATTTTTCACACAAGGACAGTTCGTGTAAAATTGCCAGTGCGCTAAAGACGAGTCTGTGGGCACAGCGATAAACTTAATATCAAGTGACACCGATTTGAACGAAACTCCCATCACATCACAAGCGGCAGCATATACCCTGGTTGCCAGCTGACGCAGGCGAAACGAATGGCTCCAGTCCGGCAGTCGGGCGGCTTTGGTGGTGTGCAAACATGCACCGCGTTCACTGCGACGTCCGCCGGCGAAAAATGGTCATGTTGGCTTTCTCCCAAAGCCCCTTGAGGGACATGGACCGCCTACGTGACCCATCGTCCAGAAGATCGTCGTCAGCACCTTCGGGCGAAACGTCGACCACACCCCCGCGTGCAGAACGCTGACCATCGCGGGAGCCCTGCCGCCGAGACGTGTCCGCCGCCAGAGCGTTAATCCGGCTGTTGCGGGGCTGGTTGTAGTCAGACCGCTTCTTCCGTTGGTGTTGCTGTCGGCGGGACCTTCGCGATGGGCACGGAGGATCGCCAGTGGCCGGGCCCTTATTCTTATGCGTCGGAGACCTGTTGGTGTTGTTGCAGGCTGTTGCCGCCCTAGGGGCAGCGGTCGCGGCTCCGGCGGGAGGGGTTACCGGTTGAGGACCCGGCCTGGTGTTAGAGAACTGCCTCCGGACCTGCGTTTGACCGCCTCCTGCATTATGCTTGTTGTTGCACGCTTATCGCCATTATAATGCGGTGACCAGCAGTTGAGTCGCCGCTCGCGCTATATTATTAAAAATCAGGGCGGCTGTACACACAACCGCGTTTCTTGATATTCATCGTCCTCTCTCCACTCTAGAAGCAGCTGGTGCCACGCGCTCCTTCCATTGGCCACAGCTGGCGAGGCGCTCCACAGATATTTCCTGAGCTTACCCAAGTTAATTTGATCGCACAACACAAGATTCTTGCCCGAGTTGGGCACGTGAAGGAGTGCTTTCGAGATAAAATTTTGAAAAATTTGAGGAAACACCTCAGATCCGCCTTAATGACATAAATGCGGAATTGCTTATGGGGAACTGCATTCTCTACTTTGCACTCAAAGATCACTGCGAGTCCCCAAAACACTCTTGGCGGAGTAGTGCAGTGATTAAGCGATGCTTCAATGCCCTGCGATGCCAGGTGCTGCCACTGGTGGGGCCTCTGCGACCCAGGCTGCTCGTCCAGAGCAACTTCTCGCGGCCAATCGTTAATTTAACTGTCGCCTGCTACGGTGTACAGTGTGCTCACAATCCGGTGTGCAGTTTGTGATGGCGCTACGAAATGACGTTACCAAGGTAGCCAACGTAGGTTTTCTGATATGCTTCTGATATGATCTGATATATGATATATTCTGATATGATCTGATATATGATATGCTTTCTCTTAATCTATGAACGCTACATATGGGGGCTGGTTGCGTTTGGTGTATTTCTGCATCACCTGATTGGCAGCGTGCATATGGACTATACTCGAGTATCCTTAACCAAAGCCTCCCTGATGACTGGGTTGATTGAAGTCTAAGATTCTGTTGACTCTATTAGCGATTCCCTTTGTAAACACTTATCCCCCACCAGATGCTTTCCCACATTGCCGTGGTCCTAAGTCATTTTTACTTCCTCTTTCATTGCTTTCGGGACGCCCGATTGCTGTGCGCCTGCACCTCATTTATTCACGTTCTGGTCTCTCTGGCTACTGTGTACATTTGTTCAGGTTTATGGGGGTTTAACGTCAAAAAGCGACTAATGCTATCAGGGGCGCCGTAGTGAAGAGGTCCGGAAACTTCGACCACCTGGGGTGTATAGATCTCTTTGGCTACTTTATCTATCTTATCAGTATTGCTAATGATATTACACTCTATCTGTTATCGCATACATCTGGCTTTTGCATATGCCAATTTTTCTCTTAACAGCTTCTGCGTTCTTTGGAGTATTCTTCATTCTCTCGTTATAAAACTTCGTTATGTCGGCCACACAGCAAATATTTATTAACTTGAGACCTGTGCTGGTTCTATTATCTCTGTAGGATTAGACGCTTTCATGATATGGCGTTTCCTAATGAGATATTTGTCTAAGAGACCTTGCCGGTATTCCTTGAACCATTCTACCATCTATTTCTACTGCGAACTCTAACGGTAGGTGTCAATTCTCGTTCGCTGTTTAAATATTACGGTATTCTTCCTCAGTTAAAGGCCAATATCTGTTCTCCTCATCTGTAACGCTGGCCGCTAACTCTTGTGTGGTCGCTACAACGCACCTTTCCGATGACCTTCACATTATGCACGATGCCAGAGTGAGCGCATAGTACAAGGCTATTTCATTTTTATTCTCACCTTTGGGGCTCTTCCACGTCCACTTGCTGTTGTCTCGCGTGCAGAAGGTATTCATAATACGTAAATTATTTCCCTATGCGGACTCTACTGACAGCTCCCCACTGATATTCCTAGAGCCTATGCCATAGTCGCGAACCGTCTGGTCTTTGGTCTGCTTCTTGCCTACCATCACATTGAAGTCCCTTATTAATACCGTGTGCTGTGATTTTACTTTGTTCATTGGCGATACCACGTCTTCATAGAAGCTTTCAACGACCTGGACATCATGGCTGCACGTGTAATCGCGAGCAAAAAATATTAGCACAGATCACTGGCGATCAGAATTGGGATATCTCACCACGCGGCGCTGCGGTCCGCAGACCTGCCTATCGAGCTATTTCCATGTTTGCTGCCGGGGGGGGGGGGGGGGGGGCCGCAGGAAGTAAGCTTTATCAACCGTGCCACCGCCCGAGCGTTGAAGTGCCGAGCCTACGTGACTGTGCATGCGGCATTTATTTTGGCTGGGCTATCATGGGCAAAGATGGCTTCTTTTTATTACTGTATTTTTTATGTCCGCGATGGTCTGTCAAAAGCAACTCGCGGGAACAATTGATGATAGCGCTGCTTTTAGCCATTAATTTTCGTCGTCCTTGGCAGTCCACTGAGCCCCCCTAATACAGTAGAATTGGAACGGCCCGGCATTCTCGTTATCAGCCTCTTCGCCACCCGCAGCGCCACGCGTTGTCATTCCGGTGTTCTGGTGTTCCGTCATGTGTGCTAGTCTTTTATACCCGCTACTGTACGCGCGTAGGCCTGCGCCATCGTCAGCTTTCACCTCTTATTAAGCCTAATTTCGATAGCTGCCACCCTCTTGTTAATACGAAAGAACTCATTTTTGTTTCCAGTTATATCTTCATTTATTATGAACCCCACACCTAGTTCTCGTTTCTCCACTCAGCCATGATTGCAGACTGGGTGCCCACCCCTTAGTACCCTGTACGCGTCAACTGTTGTAACCTCAATAAGCCTTCTGACACCTCATTTAATACCCGCTAGTTTCTCGAACAGCACTGCTAGGCTAGCCTCCCTGGATAACGTTCTCGCATTTAACGTTGCGAGGTTCAGTTTACAACGACGCCCTGCCTGGAGCCCAAGATTCTTACGAGTGTCACTCTCCGCTGCATCACGGCTCTGACCACCACCTTGGTCAGTTCCTGCGCAGCCGCTAGGTAACTGATCGCCGAGCGAGAATTGGTTTGTTAACAGAAGGTTGAGTCCGAGTACTACGCCAGCATGGCGTGGCCAAACCCTGCGCTGGTGAGTTAGGGCGTTGTCAACTCTGGGCACCGAGAAGGGGTCGCACCTCTGGCCTGGCTATGCAGTTCTATCGACACGCAGAGTATTTTTTTTTCAAATCTGCTAGAAATTTGGCTGAACCGGGATTCGAACCCCGGTCATCTTGCACTCGAGACGGATTCTCTACCTGTCCGCCATTGCTGCAGACGCAAGATAATTTGCGGATAAGATAGAAGGAGGCCACCGCCTTCACCACTACTGTGTAGCAGGATGTCACAGACTGCCGCGCTGTTTTTCTCGGCCATCAACCATACGCAAATGTAGGGAAGAAAGTAAACTATTTTGGAGGTAAAAGCGGCTTTCACGCCGCTAGTGAAATCATCGAAAAGTTGAAATAGGTAAGAAAGCGCATGCTGATATTCTCCGGTCTAATTATCTTGTAAATAAAGCCACAAACTAAATGTCCCTCTAGGTGTTTCCTAACTGGCAGCACACTCCTCTTTGGCACGTTTGAGGCAGATAAATCAGCGGCACGGATTTTCGTCTCACTGCCTGACGGCGAGAGCCGCATTTGCTGTACCCTTTCATAGTTCTTGAAACTACGCTAGGAGCTGTATGCAGCCACCTGTTAGATTCGGACGCAGTGTGGATGCGCGTGTTCAACGATACTCACAAAATCGCACCGAACCAGCCACAGCAGCAGCAGCCCCGCAAAGGCCCGTCCTAAGAGCACCGCCGTCGAATGCGCTCTCCAGACCGGTGCACCTCCAGTAGCGTCGTGGTGGCGGAGGTCGGCCACGCCAACGCCATCCTGAGCATGGCCGCCAACATCCACACGATGATTTGAACAGCCCCAAACAATGGTTTACGCCACAAAAAGGCTGCGGGCCATAACTTGCTTATGGGCTGCAATAAAAAGGTTGAGGCGGTTTATATAGCTACCTCGGAAAATAATACTTTAACGGGTACCTGAAGGTAGGCGAAAAGCACCCACGTCCCATTGCACAATTCGTGGGTAGACCAGCGTGGGTAGAGTTTTGTGATTTATGAGACAGGCACTTCTCAATAACGTGGCATTTTTCAGAAGAAGATGCCATCTAATGGTTCATATAATAATTTCCTACGCACCCCTTTTATGCAGATAGCGTTAACGCGCCTGTGTCGCATATACGGCTGCTCGTCGTTGCTGTCCGTTGCTCGCGCCGGCGTCTGCAGTCGTTGTCACTGACCGCGATCGAAAAATCCGCCCAAAATCCCCAGAGAGGCAACCTAGGTGGGAGGTGGTTAAGCTAGGTCACGCGGTCGTGTTGCGTTATCACAAGTTGCCCGCCGGATTTCGAACAAACTGGTCGCGAGAGGTTGCTCGGAAAAAGCACTCGGTGTTGAACAATCTCCTGGAGTGGCAGCATGTTCCATCGAAGTGCAGTGGCGCGTCGCTTGACCGCTGGGCTACGGTGCGAGAAGTGGTATGAGGACCGCCGCGGATCTCGGAATCTTAAGTAGAGAATATCCAATTCCGTATATATACTCTGAAGTCGGAGCTTAAGTGTCCCCTCTAATTTTAGTGCAGTAGAACTATTCGGTGCGTTTCCAATTTCGGGCATCCTTACGTACAGTACGCACCTACTTAAGTCGCTGAAACGTGCTGTTTGGCAGGCAGGCGGTTTGCAATATGCCAGGTGTGTACACCTAGCAGGCGTTCACCTCAGTGAAGGCCTGTGTGTATGGTTTCAAAATAAACACCTCCGAAATAAAGGCCTTCTAGTCAAATGCCTTTAGCTGGGAAGGAGCTTAAGTACTTCAAGAAACTAGTGCTATACTGCATGATATTCCGCGCATAGCCATGCTAAATTGTTTGCGTTTTTTCTTGCATGAAACTCTCGCTTCAAGAAAAAAGTGCAAATTAACTTTTTAGAGTGCTACCTTAGTAAGCTTGCTGGGCATTCTCAGATACGTTGCGCGTATCCTGGTTAAGACGAAGTATGATGTCAGCCAAGGAGTGCATTCGCAGGAATTCGGGAAAGAAATTTTCGAAAATGCCTCACCGTGGCGGTCACTGGGAGGTCGGCTAACGGCTCTGCCGGGATGGGTGCAGTTGCGGGCTGATATTGCTCATTGCTTCCGCGGTCCTTGTCCTGGTGCGAGGTGTTGCCGCCCATCGCCAGCGCCGAGTGCTCCGTGTCTGGGGTGGCTGAACCGGGCAGAGGACAGGTGTTGGGCGACCTCGGAGACCTGCGACCGCCAAGATGATGACGATGCGCTGGTCGTGCTGGTACAGCCGCTGCGATCGCAGAGGCTGCCTCCTTGTTCACCAACCGCCTGGCAACCACGTTGTGCTCAGGAACATCTTCAGCCGCGCGAATTCTACGAGCGATTCGCTGATCTAACGGCGTTAGGCAGACGCATACAACGTGGCCGCGTCTCATCGACGAAAAAGTTTCTGACCACAGTCGGACAGCTGGAAGAGAAGATAATGATGATGATGTCCTCATGTTTAGCGTGGGCAACGAACGACACGAGACAATATTCTTTGCCTTCTGCGGCGTCGTCTTTATGGCGCGTGTGCAAGAGTCAATGCTGCTACGACTAGGTAAATGCAACAAATTTTAAAAGCCTGAGCCTAAGGAAGAAAAAAAGGAGGGAAAAGAAAAAGATTTAAGGTGTGTCGGAAAAATCTGAAGTAAGATCCGTGTTCAATCGGAATACGTCCCTAATTTCATGACTGATTAAAACACGACTTTTATATAAAGCCAGCACGTGCACATTACTCTAGGCATCCGACCGCGGGCGTGTGGCCCCACCATTGTGACAATGACCGAGCAGATTGCCGACATTTTGCACATTGAGCTCAAGAAATTTCACCTCCTAATGGCCATCGGAAATTCAATTATGTTGTAAAGAACATTATTAAAATGTGTGCAATCTCCTTCTCATCAGTGTAAAGAAAATGTCAGGAGCAAATTTGGTACGCCATCATATTGCAACATGAGAGCTAGTTCTCTCACAGACGGTAGAAAAAACTACAGAGAATGCTTGCTACATTCAAATCGGAGCGAACGCACGGGTTTGTCCTACGTAGAAGACGACGGCGAGCAGGCAGTGCCGCGGGACGGAGCAGATGGAAGTTGATGAAGACAACGGTCTCCATTGCACTGCGCGAAAGCGTGGTGCAGTTTAACATGAGGCGTGTTGGCTGCGGCGATAGCCTAGTCTCACACACAGGTGCTCTAGGCCGAGTCCCCCTGCAAAAAAAAACAGGCCTGAAAATGCTCTCACGCCGCATGGGCTCAGATTTAGAATACGAAATAAGCGTCGCAAATGTACGATGGAAGCGTTGTATGTATTGCCTGGCGCAGTGAAGGACCTGGAGTACGTAATAAATTGTTGTTGCCAGAAAGGTGTTGCAAGCCTGGGCTCGACAAAACATTGAAAGCCGATGCGGGACAAAAGTCTGAGCATAACACTCAACGGCCGGAACCCGCTCTCTCCGGTAATGCGCACATAATTTGAAGGTTTGTGAGACAGTTGATTGCCCGTTTTTTTCTTTTTTCGGGATTGTTTCCATCCGACTAATATAGCATTCTTGCAGGTTAACTTCATAACTATACTTCCCAGCCTAGTAGCTTCTTCCTCTTTTACTCAACGCCGTTGTTTACTAGGCTTTATGCATGAAGTTTACGCCTCCGTGCGGTTTTTGACAGTTGGGTTTTCAAATGAGTACTTATATTCTATTTCGCGGAAAAATTTGCGTACGGTTTTGATAACGACGCTCTTCCCGCCCCCACTGTATAGTTCTGTCTGCTTCGGGCTTACGGGTGATGACGTTTTAAAGGAAGCGCAAAAGCAAGACACATGTGGGAACAAGCGAGCGCTACGCTTCCCTTCAGCAAGGCGCCGCCTGTCGGCGCTGCTGGTGATGCGACATGGCCGCGCAGTGGAGGCAAGGTGTCGCTGAATGTAGCGTTGATCGCATTGAAGCCTCAGGGGAAGGTATTTCCAAACTAGCGTCCCCGACTTGTAAGCCTAATCCTAATTGGTACCGGTTTACTAAATCAGAATACCCTCGGAATAAAATGAAGGTTAGACTAATTTGCGCATTGCCCATGGGAGCGAAGTTGCAGCTCGAATGCAGGTTAGGACAGAACTGCCGAGCGCGAACAAGCATGGGAATCTCGCGCGAAGCACTATTCGAAAAGAATGCGGATAATTGGGCACAGTTAAGACATTGTGTTAGTGCTGTCCACTTTAACACGAATATTTGCAAAAATTTGAAAAACCTACATTCTTTATTACGGCACAGAACAAGACGGCACAGAACAAGAAGGGGACACAACAGCGCCGAAATATGGGGGACGTCAATATAGTCAGGTGTGTTCATAAAACACCTAAGGTATGTACAGGAGAGCTGTCATGCTAAGCCAGCAAACCCGACGCGCTCGGACAGTCAGTGGCTTCAATTTCATCCTCGCCAGCTCAACCTTTTGTTCCGTGCGAAGTAAAATAGCTTTCTGTCATTTTTCACACAAGGACAGTTCGTGTAAAATTGCCAGTGCGCTAAAGACGAGTCTGTGGGCACAGCGATAAACTTAATATCAAGTGACACCGATTTGAACGAAACTCCCATCACATCACAAGCGGCAGCATATACCCTGGTTGCCAGCTGATGCAGGCGAAACGAATGGCTCCAGTCCGGCAGTCGGGCGGCTTTGGTGGTGTGCAAACATGCACCGCGTTCACTGCGACGTCCGCCGGCGAAAAATGGTCATGTTGGCTTTCTCCCAAAGCCCCTTGAGGGACATGGACCGCCTACGTGACCCATCGTCCAGAAGATCGTCGTCAGCACCTTCGGGCGAAACGTCGACCACACCCCCGCGTGCAGAACGCTGACCATCGCGGGAGCCCTGCCGCCGAGACGTGTCCGCCGCCAGAGCGTTAATCCGGCTGTTGCGGGGCTGGTTGTAGTCAGACCGCTTCTTCCGTTGGTGTTGCTGTCGGCGGGACCTTCGCGATGGGCACGGAGGATCGCCAGTGGCCGGGCCCCTATTCTTATGCGTCGGAGACCTGTTGGTGTTGTTGCAGGCTGTTGCCGCCCTAGGGGCAGCGGTCGCGGCTCCGGCGGGAGGGGTTACCGGTTGAGGACCCGGCCTGGTGTTAGAGAACCGCCTCCGGACCTGCGTTTGACCGCCTCCTGCATTCTGCTTGTTGTTGCACGCTTATCGCCATTATAATGCGGTGACCAGCAGTTGAGTCGCCGCTCGCGCTATATTATTAAAAATCAGGGCGGCTGTACACACAACCGCGTTTCTTGATATTCATCGTCCTCTCTCCACTCTAGAAGCAGCTGGTGCCACGCGCTCCTTCCATTGGCCACAGCTGGCGAGGCGCTCCACAGATATTTCCTGAGCTTACCCAAGTTAATTTGATCGCACAACACAAGATTCTTGCCCGAGTTGGGCACGTGAAGGAGTGCTTTCGAGATAAAATTTTGAAAAATTGGAGGAAACACCTCAGATCCGCTAATGACATAAATGCGGAATTGCTTATGGGGAACTGCATTCTCTACTTTGCACTCAAAGATCACTGCGAGTCCCAAAAACACTCTTGGCGGAGTAGTGCAGTGATTAAGCGATGCTTCAATGCCCTGCGATGCCAGGTGCTGCCACTGGTGGGGCCTCTGCGACCCAGGCTGCTCGTCCAGAGCAACTTCTCGCGGCCAATCGTTAATTTAACTGTCGCCTGCTACGGTGTACAGTGTGCTCACAATCCGGTGTGCAGTTTGTGATGGCGCTACGAAATGACGTTACCAAGGTAGCCAACGTAGGTTTTCTGATATGCTTCTGATATGATCTGATATATGATATATTCTGATATGATCTGATATATGATATGCTTTCTCTTAATCTATGAACGCTATATATGGGGGCTGGTTGCGTTCGGTGTATTTCTGTATCACCTGATTGGCAGTGTGCATATGGACTATACTCGAGTATCCTTAACGAAAGCCTCCCTGATGACTGGGTTGATTGAAGTCTAAGATTCTGTTGACTCTATTAGCGATTCCCTTTGTAAACACTTATCCCCCACCAGATGCTTTCCCACACTGCCGTGGTCCTAAGTCATTTTTACTTCCTCTTTCATTGCTTTCGGGACGCCCGATTGTTGTGCGCCTGCACCTCATTTATTCACGTTCTGGTCTCTCTGGCTACTGTGTACATTTGTTCAGGTTTATGGGGGTTTAACGTCAAAAAGCGACTAATGCTATCAGGGGCGCCGTAGTGAAGAGGTCCGGAAACTTCGACCACCTGGGGCGTATAGATCTCTTTGGCTACTTTATCTATCTTATCAGTATTGCTAATGATATTACACTCTATCTGTTATCGCATACATCTGGCTTTTGCATATGCCAATTTTTCTCTTAACAGCTTCTGCGTTCTTTGGAGTATTCTTCATTCTCTCGTTATAAAACTTCGTTGTGTCGGCCACACAGCAAATATTTATTAACTTGAGACCTGTGCTGGTTCTATTATCTCTGTAGGATTAGACGCTTTCATGATATGGCGTTTCCTAATGAGATATTTGTCTAAGAGACCTTGCCGGTATTCCTTGAACCATTCTACCATCTATTTCTACTGCGAACTCTAACGGTAGGTGTCAATTCTCGTTCGCTGTTTAAATATTACGGTATTCTTCCTCAGTTAAAGGCCAATATCTGTTCTCCTCATCTGTAACGCTGGCCGCTAACTCTTGTGTGGTCGCTACAACGCACCTTTCCGATGACCTTCACATTATGCACGATGCCAGAGTGAGCGCATAGTACAAGGCTATTTCATTTTTATTCTCACCTTTGGGGCTCTTCCACGTCCACTTGCTGTTGTCTCGCGTGCAGAAGGTATTCATAATACGTAAATTATTTCCCTATGCGGACTCTACTGACAGCTCCCCACTGATATTCCTAGAGCCTATGCCATAGTCGCGAACCGTCTGGTCTTTGGTCTGCTTCTTGCCTACCATCACATTGAAGTCCCTTATTAATACCGTGTGCTGTGATTTTACTTTGTTCATTGGCGATACCACGTCTTCATAGAAGCTTTCAGCGACCTGGACATCATGGCTGCACGTGTAATCGCGAGCAAAAAATATTAGCACAGATCACTGGCGATCAGAATTGGGATATCTCACCACGCGGCGCTGCGGTCCGCAGACCTGCCTATCGAGCTATCTCCATGTTTGCTGCCGGGGGGGGGGGGGGGGGGGGGGGGCGCAGGAAGTAAGCTTTATCAACCGTGCCACCGCCCGAGCGTTGAAGTGCCGAGCCTACGTGACTGTGCATGCGGCATTTATTTTGGCTGGGCTATCATGGGCAAAGATGGCTTCTTTTTATTACTGTATTTTTTATGTCCGCGATGGTCTGTCAAAAGCAACTCGCGGGAACAATTGATGATAGCGCTGCTTTTAGCCATTAATTTTCGTCGTCCTTGGCAGTCCACTGAGCCCCCCTAATACAGTAGAATTGGAACGGCCCGGCATTCTCGTTATCAGCCTCTTCGCCACCCGCAGCGCCACGCGTTGTCATTCCGGTGTTCTGGTGTTCCGTCATGTGTGCTAGTCTTTTTTACCCGCTATTGTACGCGCGTAGGCCTGCGCCATCGTCAGCTTTCACCTCTTATTAAGCCTAATTTCGATAGCTGCCACCCTCTTGTTAATACGAAAGAACTCATTTTTGTTTCCAGTTATATCTTCATTTATTATGAACCCCACACCTAGTTCTCGTTTCTCCACTCAGCCATGATTGCAGACTGGGTGCCCACCCCTTAGTACCCTGTACGCGTCAACTGTTGTAACCTCAATAAGCCTTCTGACACCTCATTTAATACCCGCTAGTTTCTCGAACAGCACTGCTAGGCGAGCCTCCCTGGATAACGTTCTCGCATTTAACGTTGCGAGGTTCAATTTACAACGACGCCCTGCCTGGAGCCCAAGATTCTTACGAGTGTCACTCTCCGCTGCATCACGGCTCTGACCACCACCTTGGTCAGTTCCTGCGCAGCCGCTAGGTAACTGATCGCCGAGCGAGAATTGGTTTGTTAACAGAAGGTTGAGTCCGAGTACTACGCCAGCATGGCGTGGCCAAACCCTGCGCTGGTGAGTTAGGGCGTTGTCAACTCTGGGCACCGAGAAGGGGTCGCACCTCTGGCCTGGCTATGCAGTTCTATCGACACGCAGAGTATTTTTTTTTCAAATCTGCTAGAAATTTGGCTGAACCGGGATTCGAACCCCGGTCATCTTGCACTCGAGGCGGATTCTCTACCTGTCCGCCATTGCTGCAGACGCAAGATAATTTGCGGATAAGATAGAAGGAGGACACCGCCTTCACCACTACTGTGTAGCAGGATGTCACAGACTGCCGCGCTGTTTTTCTCGGCCATCAACCATACGCAAATGTAGGGAAGAAAGTAAACTATTTTGGAGGTAAAAGCGGCTTTCACGCCGCTAGTGAAATCATCGAAAAGTTGAAATAGGTAAGAAAGCGCATGCTGATATTCTCCGGTCTAATTATCTTGTAAATAAAGCCACAAACTAAATGTCCCTCTAGGTGTTTCCTAACTGGCAGCACACTCCTCTTTGGCACGTTTGAGGCAGATAAATCAGCGGCACGGATTTTCGTCTCACTGCCTGACGGCGAGAGCCGCATTTGCTGTACCCTTTCATAGTTCTTGAAACTACGCTAGGAGCTGTATGCAGCCACCTGTTAGATTCGGACTCAGTGTGGATGCGCGTGTTCAACGATACTCACAAAATCGCACCGAACCAGCCACAGCAGCAGCAGCCCCGCAAAGGCCCGTCCTAAGAGCACCGCCGTCGAATGCGCTCTCCAGACCGGTGCACCTCCAGTAGCGTCGTGGTGGCGGAGGTCGGCCACGCCAACGCCATCCTGAGCATGGCCGCCAACATCCACACGATGATTTGAACAGCCCCAAACAATGGTTTACGCCACAAAAAGGCTGCGGGCCATAACTTGCTTATGGGCTGCAATAAAATGGCTGAGGCGGTTTATATAGCTACCTCGGAAAATAATACTTTAACGGGTACCTGAAGGTAGGCGAAAAGCACCCACGTCCGATTGCACAATTCGTGGGTAGACCAGATGCTTGAGCACGTCGTGGCAAAGTGCTTATCCAAATACCTTGAGGACACGAGCAAACTAAATCCCAATCAACATGGTTTCAGGCGGAAGCTCTCTACTGTTACCCAACTTGTAGAAACACCGCATGATTTTTCGAAAGCCTTAAACAACAGGGATCCAGTGGATGCAGTTTGCCCAGACATGTCTAAAGCATTCTACCGCGTACCCCATGATGAACTTCTTAATAGGCTCATTGACTTAGGCATAGACAGAGATATTGAATGTTGGATCAAAAGCTTACCTTACTAATAGAACCCAGTATGTGGAGGCAGACGGTGCGAAATCTGACGTCCTGGGTGTACCCTCAGGTGTCCCTCAGGGGTCTGTGCTGGGGCCCATGTTATTTTTATGCTATGTTAATAACATCGCAGTCTCACTTCCTCCTCAATTTACAGTCCGGCTATTTGCGGATGATTGTCTATTATACTCAATCATATCAAAGCCAGAAGACCAGCTCACATTAAATTTGGCGTTGAACTCCATTAATCAATGGTGTACAGCTTTCAGAATCAAAATTAATTACACAAAAACATCATACATTACACTGACAAACAAAACCAAAAATATTTTAAAATTTGATTATGAAATAGACGGGCGGAATATAACACGTGTCAACTCCTTTAAGTATTTAGGTGTCACTATATCATCTAATCTAAGTTGGAATTTACACATCACAACATATGTTCAAAAGCCGAAACTAAATTGTGGTACATTAGAAGAAAACTGAAACTTGCATCCACAAAAGCAAAACTAACTGCCTATCTCGCGCTGGTACGTCCGACACTGGAATATGCAATCGTCATATGGGATCCGTATCAGTCAAATCAAACGGATAAGATTGAAAAAGTTCAAAGAAGGGCCGCCAGGTTCATTCTGTCAAAATATAGATATACTGGTTCCGTGACTGACATGCTACATGAATTACAACTTCCTTAACTGTCGAAACGAAGGAAGATCGCCAGGCTAAAATTTCTTTATCTTTTGCGCAATAATCACTTCAACTTAAACACAAGCCTCTATTTGCAACAGCGTTCGTGTCGCCCTGTAAGAAGCTCTCACAGTTACCAGGTTACACCCATGATGACCCGTATTAACTGTTTTAAATACTCCTGTTTCCCCAGAACAATAACGGAATGGAATTCCCTGCCTCAGGCCTTTCTGCAAATAGAAAATCTCCTCAAATTTGAAAATTGCTTGTACCGTCACTTACCTGAATAGACATCCCTGTAATTTTGTTTTTCTTTTCATACGTTTTGTTTCCCTACTGCTATTTTATTGTTGTAAGCTAAAATATTTGCCCACTAGCGTTTGCACTTTAGGCCTGTATCTGCAGTGCAGGACAGCTGTGTTGCGAGGATTCTCGTTTTCAATTTGACTGTTTGAATTCTGTACTGTTCATACTTGCGGCTGTGTGACTTTAGTTACATATGCATTTGTTTCCACCCTGTAACGGCCTACGGCTGACAGTATCAATAAATAAATGAAATAAAATAAATAGAATATGACCTAAGGATGACGCCACAAAGTTAGAGCCGCAGAAGCACAAATCGGAAAAGGATACAACAGCTGTGCTGGTCAAACACATTAATGAGAAAGCATAATCATAGAGGCTTTTTTTTCTGTTAGGGAACGGCAAACATTACGAAATCCTTTTAGCCCACCTTACCACCTCTCTAGAGCAAACCTACTTCCAATTAAGCTGACTTGAGAAATAATGGTCAGCTATAACCCAACATTCCTTTACTTAGTCCGTGCAAGTGCACGTCGTCACGTACGTAGTTAATGCCGTTTGCAGCTGTGTAAACGTCTAAAGGAATGTATGTTGAAAGTAATAGTCTGAGTCTGATAATCTAGCATACCTGTTTGTCCAAGCAGCACTTCTTTGATGGGTAGAAAGTAATTTTGTGATTAGGCGCGCATCCAGCCGCCTCAACACCTCCCCCCCCCCCCCTCCCAACACACACACAATGCTTTTAGCGTGCTTTTGCAGGCCTTGCTGGTCCCCGATAGAAGATGTTACTTCTCGCCCCTCCGGAAAAAATCTCTGGTGACGTGCCTGGTTCACATACTGCCACATGTGCAGGCATGCCCTGCACTACGCCAGTCTATTCGAATAACCTTTTAGCAACCGGTGGCGGTCGTCATAACCAACGACATCGTGTGAAGGCTATTTCTGGTGCAAGCTAAAACGCTCGTGGTTTCTACCGCCGCGGAGGAAAGACACGTTCCGCGCCGATACGTTACATCCTAATGCGAAATTTGAGCGGAACTTATCAGCTGTTTCAGCTTTTCGATATATTGAGCAAAGAATTCGATGAAGGCGTGCATATAAAATTGCATACAACTTATTTTTCACACATTTTCGTTCTTCAAGAAACACTCGACTAACAGTTATTGACTGTCATAAAGGAAGGTTTGTGGACGGAGAAATAGATGTATATATGCTCGACTTGCTGACCAATGCCTGGTTCTCAAAGACGAGGTCTGCGCAAGTATTTCTCGACGTTGTCAAAGCTGTGGGAGCCATTACGAGAGAGAGGAACGGGTTGTTCTCCAGCATAAGTGGTAAGAAATTCCCGCTTGTCTCTATATATACATAAAAGTCCCCACTCACACTGCCACCCTCGCAGGTGGCCGCGTTTCTCTCCCAACGTTATCAATGCAAAAGCATGTATCGAACATCTGTCACTATCGCCACGATGCTTAAAGCACGATTGAGGTGTCCACTGTTCCATGAGGGCACTTATGCACCTTCGCTCTGCTTCAGGTGTCCACCGAGATGTGTGAGAGACTGCGCATTTCCTTTCCTCAAAAAGAAATTTTACTCTGCTTTCCAAGTCCGCGCTCCAATGGTTTCGCAGTTGATGGAGACAGATACTGCGCATTTCTTTTCCCCAAAAATATACCGAAGATACTTTGGAAATTCTAAAGTGTGCTGGGCGAAAGCATTGTGGTCAACCCACTGCCGCTTCCCGAACCGCTTGGCGCGGAATCATTGGGCCGCTTCGGAGCCATGCGTCTCACTCACTCTACTGTAACGAGTCGTCTACCGAAGTAGCGGCGGTATAGCTGCCGCCGCCTACGCGCACGTGCTGGTTCTACCGCTACTCTGTGACGTCACGGTTGCGATACGCAGCTGCGCCCCCAACTGGTGCGCCAGTTGCTAAGGAGGGGAGGAGGTTGCGCTTTTACTTTCTCCTTTCCAAGCTCCCCCTCCATTGCTTTCGCAACTTCAAGATTGTCCACTGCTGGTTACAACGGACAACGGCGAAGGCAACGGCGACGGAACGCAGCGAAACGCAGAAACGGGAACTTAAGAGCGGCCCTCTAAAAAATTTTCTGGCGTCGGCGTCGGCGACTTGGTGACCCTGGCATCCGGAGCGGCCGGTTGCTCCGGGCGCTGCGGCAAGCTAGGTGGGCCACCGAGGTTGCGTGACCTTGTGGCGTGATCACATCTTGCACACGGGATTGTGGGCAAACTGACTACCACGGCAGGAGGCAATTAAATGAATTAATCGCCGCGAGAGGTTGGGCGGGAAGACCAGTCCGGGTGGCACAAGACCAACGCGAGTTCGACTGGTTGCTTGTCGAAAAAAACAGCTGAAAAAAGACGACAACGAAAGAAAAGGGACTACCGTGCGCGTCCCCTTTCTTCCGTGGTCGTCTTTTTGGCGCTGTTTTTTCCAACATGATATCGCACAACCCCTCTGGTGGCATGGCTTGCTATCAATGGGCAGTGGCGTATCCCTTAACCGCTGCACCACTGCACCAGGAGTGCTTGAGAACCCCCAGCGGCTATAAATGTAAAGTAGAGAATGACCGATTCCGCATATAGGAATGAACAGATTAATGCTACCGTTTCATAGTCTTACCCTGGAGCTCTAGGGTCTCCTAGAATTTTTAAAATTTTTACTGTGCAAACACTACTCTCGACGTAGCCACTCCGATGCAGTATTTTGTCTCGTGTGATCACAGTAACTCGAGAAAGATGCTGTTATTTCAAAAAGGCGTGAGCCCACCGTGCAGTTAACTTAACGGGCTTCCTCCAAATCGCCTGCACATTTCGTATGCTCGGAAAAAGGCGGTTACATGATGAGGCTGTGTGGGGTTGCTTTCGGAGGAATTCTTGCTTAGAAGAAAAAATGTAAGTGGTGGTTCAAAAACCACTGGCAAGGACATCGATATACCGTGACATTTTGTGTCAGTAGTAATGCCATAAGCGAGACTATGTTTGACGCATTATTCCATATTTTACTACTGAAAATTTCTCAAAGGAATCATCAGGGCTCCTTTCCGGACCCGGGCCTCCTCGAGAACATGAAGCCATCAGCAGGAACATCAGCATACTGCATGAAAAAACACTACCGTTAGACATACGATGTAGATACGACATCGGCCCTCACTGTAAAACCGTTCAAGCGTCAGTTGCAGTGGAGCGGTTGATATGTGGAAAACTGCTTGATGTCTATGCTTAAAATACAGCGAGAGGCGATCGCAGCTCTTCGTAGAGATTCCCTATCGAAATGATGCAAGCCTTTTCTTCTGCGGCTCCATCCACCCTGTTGCAATCCTGCAAAAACTATCGCTAGGAACCACCTCAGCTACGTCGACGTGCGTAAACTGCGACGCATCAGATGTGATGGGCGATGACATTGTGATGATCATTTTATGATGTGAGGGCGGCTGTAACTGAAGAGCTGCTAGAAGAAGGCTGACGGTCAACCGGTGCCTCCAAGATATGTTAGGTAGGTGAATTTTCGTTTTTCGTTGTCGCCCTTTTTCGCTAGTTATGCAGTAGCAACAAGCCCGATGTCTCGCAGTTGTGTAAAACCTGCAAAGAAAACGCATAACGTATGCAGATCCTATAAAATATGTTGGATTAGAGAGTGCAGTAAGAAAAAAAAAGACTGAAATGGTGTGCAGGAATTTACAGCGGTTAATCATTGTTAAAAGCTTTTGCGAGATCGCTCAGCGGGATTTTACTTCGCTCGAGAGATTGACGTTGCAATGCATTTATGTGGAGGCTACATAGCGACACGTGTCATCGTAGCGTCCGTTCGTTCGCGCTCAAGGACGCAGGAGCGAGGCGTTGTCATTTTTGTTCGTGAGGCGAGAAGCGACCGGTCTAATCTCGATTGATCGCAGCGATCAAGAACTGCGCCTACGTTTTTCCAAGTTACTGACATACATTAGGACCTGTTATTTTGAAGTTTCTTTGCCGGCTTTATATTCAGCGATGCAGCATGCGGCGGGCATTCGTAGTTCGACGACTGACGTGCACTTTGTTGCTTTATTTCTTTTTCGGGCGCAAGTCAGCCCAAATAAAGAGTTTCCTTTGCAAGTCCTCTTGCTGTCTTCCTGACCGGTGGACTGCCGTCCCTCCAACATATCAATCGGAACGGGTTCCCGCGAACATTTCTATTGGAAACCATAGAAGAGCATGTAGGCAGAACTACTCCGAATCTTTCAGCCGTAGTTTGCAAAGAATATGACTTTACATGGGTAGTCCGGTTCTCTGTTTGAAGTTTAAAAACACACTACAGATCTGTCTACTTTGCTGAAAAGCCCTTACCTCCTTCATTTTTCCTCCATTCGATGTCTCGGCAAATTAAATTTCATATCCCACAGGAAGCATTACGGTGCTCTTGGCTTCGACCATATACCATGTACCAGTGTTTCAGTGAGTATACTTCAAAATTCTTCAGCCATAGGCTTTTTTGGGGAAAAAATATGGGTTTTGCTGCATAGTGTTACCAGTGTTCGCAGAGACCACAATGCCTTTCTTCAAAAAGAGGTAAAAATAGGCCTATCGTCAAAAATAGGCATTTTGTTGCAAAATTATGGTTTATAGAATTTCGGTTTATAGAAGCTGAGTTTTCTGTAGTCAAAAGTTTTAGTGAAAACCTGCAGTCACTTTTTGCACGTAGGCAGGTGGGCGCTCCTACGCCACGCCAACCTGCCCGAGCGAAGCTTCCTGACCCGCCGGAATTACGCGGTTTATTCGTCGCAGCCGTGGTAGCTGGTTAACGTCTGAAAGAATCTCACCAATAACCACCCCTCAACTGGAATACGCAGGTTGGAGCGACGGAGTAGAAAGCGGGCATGAAAAAGTCGCCGGGAAGAGCTCGGAAACTCGACAACTTGTAGAATTGTATTATTAAGGCGAAGGCATTTCTAGGCTATGTCGGCGTGGGCATTTCACAAAAACGTGATCGCACACTGTCCCCAGCAGTTGTGGTGATCGCAAAAAAAATATGTCGATAGGATGATTAGTTAATTCATTAGAGATAAAAATGTCGAAAAAGCACCGAAATAAGGAGGACATCGATATAGTGAGTGGACGGGAAAACCGACCTGGCCAGCCAAAACAGTGGAAAAAGAGGCAATAGAACGAAAAAAAAATTCAAATGATTTATAATGTATTTCATCAGGGATAGTTAATCTAATAAAAAAGTTTCATTGACATAGATTATTCAGTTAACTATCAGAAAAACCATGGATTTTTAAATAAGCTGGACGGGAATGTAGAAAGTGAACGGGAAAGCAACCACGGTGTCAAATTTGAAAAATCGAAACCTTTGATAAGATAAAAGAAGGTATAACCAGAGTAACTGAATCGATCCTTAAATAAAGCTTAAGATAACTACGCTAATAAAATAGTTAAATTAATTATCGAACGATAAGAAGAATATAGAGAGAGGCAAAAAGAGGCGGCGAGGGCCGAGGAGGCTTCAATGCTTTCTCATTTTCACATTGCGGGCTGCCACAGTTGTCTGTAGTTTTTGGGTGTTGGCGGGGGGCTCAGGATTTTATGAGAGTACAATGCACTGATTGTGCTACTTGATGTGCTCTCCTTGGAAGGTGTTTCAGAGCTGTTTTAAGGACCACTTCCCTAATTTAAGAGCCAAAAAATAATTCGATTGAAAGTAACTTCGTTTCACGTGTGCAAGCTTTTCCTCGCGTGGCACGATCTTCGGGGAGCTACCGGATCCGCGACAGCTGCCCGTGACACGCTGTACAACCATGCTGAAGACGGATCGCTCTGTTCGAAATGGAGCTGCAAGCACTGGGTGGTTTCGCTATCATGTCATTAGACTGAAATGCCAAAGACATGCCATGCGTTGGCACAAGAAGGGATAAAAACGTTAAAACCATCAAAGCGCAAAAACAAGACACATGTCGGAACAAGCGAGCGCTACGCTTCCCTTCAGCAAGGCGCCGCCTGTCGGCGCTGCTGGTGATGCGACATGGCCGCGCAGTGGAGGCAAGGTGTCGCTAAATGTAGCGTTGATCGCATTGAAGCCTCAGGGGAAGGTATTTCCAAACTAGCGTCCCCGACTTGTAAGCCTAATCCTAATTGGTACCGGTTTACTAAATCAGAATACCCTCGGAATAAAATGAAGGTTAGACTAATTTGCGCAATGCCCATGGGAGCGAAGTTGCAGCTCGAATGCAGGCTAGGACAGAACTTCCGAGCGCGAACAAGCATGGAAATCTCGCGCGAAACACTATTCGAAAACAATGCGGATAATTGGGCACAGCTAGGACATTGTGTTAGGGCTGTCCACTTTAACACGAATATTTGCAAAAATATGAAAAACGTCCATTCTTTATTACGGCAAAGAACAAGAAGACGGCACAGAACAAGAAGGGGACACAACAGCGCCGAAATAGGGGGGACGTCGATATAGTCAGGTGTGTTCATGAAACACCTAAGGTATGTACAGGAGAGCTGTCATGCTAAGCCAGCAAACCCGACGCGCTCGGACACTCAGTGGCTTCAATTTCATCCTCGCCAGCTCAACCTTTTGCTCTGTCCGCAGTAAAATAGCTTTCCGTCATTTTTCACACAAGGACAGTTCGTGTAAAATTGCCAGTGCGCTAAAGACGAGTCTGTGGGCACAGCGATAAACTTAAAATCAAGTGACACCGATTTGAACCAAACTCCCGTCACATCACAAGCGGCAGCATATACCCTGGTTGCCAGATGATGCGGGCGAAACGAATGGCTCCAGTCCGGCAGTCGGGCGGCTTTGGTGGTGTGCAAACATGCACCGCGTTCACTGCGACGTCCGTTGGCGAAAAATGGTCAGGTTGGTTTTCTCCCAAAGCCCCTTGAGTGACATGGACCGCCTACTTGACCCATCGTCCGGCAGATCGTCGCCAGCACCTTCGGGCGAAGCGTCGACCACACCCCCGCGTGCAGAACGCTGACCATCGCGGGAGCCCTGCCGCGGAGACGTGTCCGCCGCCAGAGCGTTAATCCGGCTGTTGCGGGGCTGGTTGTAGTCAGACCGCTGCTTGTGTTGGTGTTGCTGTCGGCGGGACCTTCGCGATGGGCACGGAGGATCGCCAGAGGCCGGGCCCTTATTCTTATGCGTCGGAGACCTGTTGGTGTTGTTGCAGGGTGTTGCCGCCCTAGGGGCAGCGGTCGCGGCTGCGGCGGGAGGGGTTACCGGTTGAGGACCCGGCCTGATGTAAGAGAACTGCCTCCGGACCTGCGTTTGACCGCCTCCTGTATTCTGCTTGTTGTTGCACGCTTATCGCCATTATAATGCGGTGACCAGCAGTTGAGTCGCCGCTCGCGCTATATTATTAAAAATCAGGGCGGCTGTACACACAACCGCGTTTCTTGATATTCATCGTCCTCTCTCCACTCTAGAAGCAGCTGGTGCGACGCGCTCCTTCCATTGGCCACAGCTGGCGAGACCCTCCACCGATATTTCCTGAGCTTACCCAAGTTAATTTGATCGCACAACACAAGATTCTTGCTCGAGTTGGGTACGTCTGAAGGAGTGCTTTCGAGCTAAAATTTTGAAAAATTTGAGGAAACACCTCAGATCCGCCTTAATGACATAAATGCGGAATTGCTTATGGGGAACTGCATTCTCTACTTTACACTCAAAGATCACTGCGAATCCCCAAATCACTCTTGGCGGAGTAGTGCAGTGATTAAGCGATGCTTCAATGCCCTGCGATGACAGGTGCTGCCACTGGTGGGGCCTGTGCGACCCAGGCTGCTCGTCCAGAGCAACTTCTCGCGGCCAATCAATAATTTAACTGTCGCCTGCTACGGTGTACAGGGTGCTCACAATCCAGTGTGCAGATTGTGATGGCGCTACGAAATCACGTTACCAAGGTAGCCAACGTAGGTTTTCTGATATGCTTCTGATATCTGATATATGATATGCTTTCTGTGCCACACGCACAAGGCTAGTCGCTCTCCAGGAGTTCCTTCTTCCTCTTTTTACGACGCGCGTCGGCGAGAGCCACCCGCGCGGCGCTGTTTTTTTTTTGTTTCTTGGTAAGAAGGGGAGGAGGTTGCGCTGTTACCCTCTCCTGATTACAACGGACAACGACAACGGCGATGCCGCGAAACGCAGAAACGAACAACCACTGACACAACTAGCTTTTTAGTGCGCCAGCACTAAATCCTCTTTCTTTATTTTTTGCTGATATTTGACAGAAGCTTCTTCTCGTGACCGTGAGGTTGCTTGGAAAGAGCAACCCGGGTATCACAAGCGCCACCCATGGCAGCACCTGCCATGGCAGGCCAGCGACGCATATCGCTTAACCACTGCGCGAGGAGTATTATAAGAATTCGCAACAACCTATGACTGTCAAGTATAAAATTTAGCATATAGTGGCATCATTAGCCCATTAATCTGTGGCATCGTAGAGTTGAAGGTTGATTTCTGAAGGTTGATCTGAAGGTTGATTTCGCGCTCGAAAACCGAGTTCGAACCAAAACCAGACTGAAAATCGAGGTCCTTGTGAACACAGTTAGTAATTGGGCAAAACCTTGCTTAATCATCCGCCATTTTTTAACGATACTTTCACCACGTGGAGGAGCAAGGGAAGGCACGTAGAAATATTCATCTAGGTAGTCGAGCTCCCCATGTAGAGTTGTGTTCTTGTTACTTAGTTCCTTGGTCTTTGGATTGGCGTAAGTATCGTTGCAAGTGAGTCTGGTTGCGAAACTGTCAAGAGCCGCCGCAGTGGCTCAGTTGGTATGGCCCTCTGCTACTGACCGGAAAGATGCGCCAGCGAAATTCTAGAGGTCTGTCACTGTGCGATGTCAGTGCACGACGAATGAACCCATTGCATAGAAATTTCCCGAGCCTTTCACTTCAGCTGCGCTTCAGGTACTCCTCCGGGTACCCCCTCTTCCCTTGGAACTTGATCGCCTCTGTGCGGAGTACAACTTTGTAAACGGTGTAGATTCGGTCACATTCTGAGGTCACACTTATCTACCATCTGATATCTTGCCCCGCTTTAATCCATGGTGTGAGCATCCCTCTCTGGCTTCCTAGTTTTCCATCACTTGTCTTCTCCCTTCTCACTTTCCTTCTCAGTCCTCCCTTCCCGGCCTTCCTATATTCATGGACAGTTCTTATACGTCCCACTCTGCGGGTGCTGCTTATGTCGCATTCTCGTCTTCTGGCGCGCTGCGGAACGTGGGTCGGTTTAGTCTCGAGTCAGTCTCTAGTCCCTTCTGCGCAGAGGCTGTTGCGTTTCACGAGGCTCGTTGTTATTCCCGACGCGCCCCCTCTACCTTACCTTTGCATCTATACTCTGACTGTCTTTCTCTCCTTCAGGCTCTTCACTCTCTTTCCACGAACGACTTACGCGTCTCAGACATCAAGCGACCCAAGCCGCCATTTCTCTTCAGCGTGCTGTCTTCCTGTATCATGTCCCCGCAAATTGTGCTATCTGGGGCAACGACCTCGCTGACTGGGCCGCCTCACTGGCGTCAGCGCGCGGCCTCCTGCGGCCGTCGTGGCTGTCGCCCTTGTCAGTGCGCACCCGCATGCGTACCACCGTCCTCAGGCTCTGGTCAGACACTTGGACCGCGGAAAATTCTGACACCCTCCTGGCTCTTTTAGAGCGCAGCACTTAGGCGGCCGTTTCTGCGTTTCGCGGCGTCGCCTTTGTCGCTGTCCGTTGTAACCAGGAGAGAGTAAAAGCGCAACCTCCTCTCCTCCTTAGCAACAAACAAAAAAAGAGCGCCGCGCGGACGGCTCTCGCCGGCGCGCGTCGTAAAACGGGGGAGAAGGAATCCCTGGAGAGGGACTAGCCTTCTGTGTGGCTGCCCCCTCTCACATGAGTACGCGATGTTGACGGAGAGGACATAGCCTTTTGCGTGCGCTAAGAGATGCCCTCCACCTCTTCACTCGCCCGACAGCGGCGGCGCCACGACGTAAAGTTCGAGATGCTCCTCGAAGCCACTCCCGGCCTTTGACCAATCAGGACGCGCGCACAGCGCGAGAAAAAGAAGAAGACTGCACAGCCGATACTCTGCGTATGGGCACGCCTGCCTTGGCCCGAAGAACAGACAGACGTGGAGCGAGCCTATATATGAAGGGCGCTGCCCGCCCGAGGCGCCGTTTCAGCTTCAGTGAACAAATTGTGTTTTGTTCGTTTGCGTCTCTCTCTCGTGGTAGTGCACTTTAAGTGCAATAATTCTTTTGCATTGTAATCTCTCTCAAGTGTAGCTTTGCACGAGTCGCATTGTTTTGTTGGTCACTTTGTATGGGCTTTTATTAGTGATTGTGAAATCCTTTCTATCGTCTCTATGCTGTATAAACATTGTTTTGTGAGCCTTTGGCTCCGACCCATTCTCTGGCTTGCGACCGGCGGAAGCTGGGCACCAATTGATCAAAAACCTCTTGTCGCTTGGTAGCTGGTCTCCGCTGAGCTAGCCACGCTGAGTCGAGCGCATCTCCTTTGTTTCTAAGGCCGCTACCCCACCACGCTCTAAGGGTGTCTGGGAACGCACGGAACAAGTGCGCGAAATTATGTGACAACCGCCCGAGCAGAAACGCATATACGCCGCCGTTTGTCACTGTGGACCGCCTGCCTATATAAATAGTTTTCTCTCTGCAAGTTCGTTGCGAGCCATGAGCAAGGCAACCGGCGGAAGTCCTTCGTCTGCCGCTGCTGCTAAACGAGCTGCCAGAATGGAGGCCCAGGGCCGTCGCCGCCAGAATCCAGAGGTGCGTGCCGCCGAAGCGGAAGCTTCCCGTACCTGCCGTCGAGATGATCCAGGAGGGCGCGTCGCTGAGGCACAGGCTAAGCGTCGCCGCCGAGAAGAACCTGCCGTTCGCGCCGCCGCTTTGGGGACTTTAATGTAGATATGAAGACAATCGGGAATTTCTTACCACTTATGCGGGAGTACATCTCGTTCCTCTCGCTCGTAACGGCTCCCACAGCTGTGACATCCTGGCGAAATACTTGCGCAGACCTCGTCTTTGAGAATCAGGCATTGGTGCAGCAAGTCGAGGCTATAAACATCTATTTCTCCGACCACAAAGCTTCCTTCATGACAAACAGGAATGGTAGTGGAGTGTTTCTTGAAGAAGGAATATGTGTGAAAAATAACAAGTTGTCTGTAATCGTACATACATGTGTTGGTTGAATTCTTTTCCTCAATCTATCGAAAAGCTGCAACCGCTGATGAGCTGCGTTCAATATTGGTATTAGGAGCAACTTAATCATCGGAAATTTTCTGTCCCCTCTATTAACCGTCTCCCGCTCTCTTTCCTTCCACCCTGATCCCTTGTCCCTCTCCTAACTGGCCATCTGGACGTCTGGAGAAGGAGCGTCGGTATAGCTGCCACCCCCAACGCGCGCGCGCTCGTTCTACCGCTACGTTGTGACGTCCCGGTTGCTATGCACAGCTGCGCCCCCAACTGGCGCGCCGGTTGATAAGGAGGGGAGGAGGTTGCGCTTTTACTCTCTCCTTTCCAAACTCCCGCTCTATTGCTTTCGCAGCCTAAATCATGTCCACTGCTGGTTACAACGGAGAATGACGACGGGGACGCCGCGAAACGCAGAAACGGGCGCCTAAGAGCTGCGCTCTAAAAAGTGAAAGAACACAGCTAAACACGTTTGCATCGGGAGCGCGAGCATATAGGAGGAAGCGCAACGCGGCAGGGGAGCTGTACGGTGGAGGGAGCAGCAGATGAAAAAAACGGCGATGCAGGTTATAGTGCCAGCTCAGCGCCACACAACAGACAACCACCACGGATGTCACGACTGTATGCGCGTATTTGCAAAATAAGACAGAGGAGGCGTCCGCACATCGAACCCCGGCACCTCTGGAGCAGCGGCACGCCGAGAGTGCTGCACCAGCGCCAATCCCAAATCCAAGCGCCGGCTATTAGATGCCCCAAAAGCTCTCCCCGATGGAGCAAACGGAGCCCCTCTTATCAGCGGAGTCAGCGCTCGTTTATATCTTATCTTACTCCGTGGTGACGTTTGTAGATCCTCAGTAGCATTGGTGGACACTTTTCGCGGTGATTTCAGCAATGGTCGGAGATTTTCAGGC
This sequence comes from Amblyomma mixtum, assembly GCF_055824585.1. Lineage (NCBI taxonomy): Eukaryota > Metazoa > Arthropoda > Arachnida > Ixodida > Ixodidae > Amblyomma > Amblyomma mixtum. Next base: position 263,354,285 of record NC_143014.1, on the reverse strand, counting down.
ATAGATTTTAATCGAGCGCTTTAGTGTGTCGTCCTCGCCTTTCCCCTCATGCTGCTGCGAATCGCTAAAAACAATAACCTTTGCTCTTGTTATTGACTGCACTTGGCTTGCCAGAGCTGCAAATGCTCTTATGCTGTTCTTTCTTATGCATCGGAGACATTGGGATCGGAAATCACAAAAAAAAAACATTTTAAAATACCGTACTTAATTGACGTACATCGGAGACAAAAGTAGCTAACCTGCCTTCCAATTTGGCAACCGTGCCGCACTGCATCTGGACGTCACCCGTCGATGCACTTCTGGATTCGAGACAGGCAAGACCAGGAGTGCGTCGTCGGGTGACGCGCGTATGCAGAACGGGAGGTTTCGGGGCTGGCAGAGAGGGTCAGTTTCTTCTTGTCCCCGACAGTGCAGTTTCTTCGGAAAGCGCATATGCAAGCACACTACGCTTCTTTTTTAGCGTTCTGGATACTTCCGGTCATCGGTAATAGGCAAAAGCTTTTTCTGCCCACGTTTCGTTACCGCAGCTTAGTCATGATTCGTTGTTGTTAGTTTTAAGCACTAATTAGGTACTAAATTCTTATGGCTGGTAAAGTTAATGCCATAGGGCAAAATATGGCGCAAAAAATAATACTGCCCCTTTGGATCACTCATTCCCGTTCTCCAGGCGTCTATTGTCCTATGCTAGCAAAGGGTATAGGCAAAGATTTGAGGGGCAGAGTGAGTCTAATTTTATAGCTTTTTCGTTAGCCTCCAAGTTATGGCACTACTGGTCACAACAGAGGGAATCGTTTTTTTTCTCCTTATAATTTTTGGTTTGGTTTGGTTTATGGGGTTTAACGTCCCAAAGCGACTAAGGCTATGAGAGACGCCGTAGTGGAGGGCTCCGGAAATTTTGACCACCTGGGGTTCTTTAACGTGCACTGACATCGCACAGTACACGGGTCTCTAGAATTTCTCCTCCAAAGAAATTCTAGCCGCCGCGGCCGGGATCGAACCCGCGTCTTTCGGGTCAGCAGCCGAGCACCATAACCGCTGAGCCACCGCGGCGGCCCCTTATATTTTTTATATTTATATTTTTTAACGTCCCAAAGTGATTCAGGCAATGAGGGACGCAGAGAGAATCTAAATAATTGATACTTGTTAATGAGTAAGCACTAATCAGATGGGTACCAACCCAGACCAATATCGTCTGTTCCGCTGTTTGTTCGCAGCTGGCCTGGCGCAAGCGCTCTGTTCCGTGGGAGTCCCCGCTCATCGTCGTCTTTTACGTAGCAGAAATCCGCACTTTCGTTTTTTTTATTTTGCACACTTGCTCTAAAGGCATAACTGGGGTGCACTGTATACTATAGGAAATAGTATAAGACAGTTGCGAGCAGGAACCAGAGAATGCTTCTGCACTCTTTGTTGTCGGTCGGCCACTTGGAGAAATCCTACTCCCTAGTCGCCGTTAGACTTTCCGCACTTAATGGAATGCAATAAATATTCTCTGTAGTTTTGTTTCTTTCACTTTTAAGAGTAATATTGCGGGCAATCGATTGCTACTGCTGCAAATGAACAACGCCCATTTTACCTCCAAGGTCACTGTGAGAACTGTGAAAAAACCTTTGACGCCCACTTGTCCGAGCAGTTTTCATCGCCATTATCACTCGAACAGTTTCACAGCGCGGTAGCTTGCTGATAAGAATGCCGCCCCTTCATTAGCACAGTGAGCACAAGATTAGTTATTTAATGATAAATACCAAGAAATGTTATGTTGCCTGTATATATTAAGCATGTGTGGAGGGCAGTTGCACTCGGAAAGATAAATTAATACAAAACATTGCTGGGGTTCAAATGGGCAGCACCTAGTTTACAGTGAAGCACTGAATAAACACAGGCTACTCCGCCCCTGTTCATCGACTGTCGTGTGAAGTCTCTAGAGCCGAACGGACCGTGAACCAGCAGGAAGTTGACAAGATGCTAGTCAAGGGCATTGCTGAGCCCTCCTCAAGTCCGTGGGCCTTTCCTATGGGCTTAGCCAAAAAGACGGACGGTATCTAGCACTGTTACTTCAATTAATGCCACCTTAACCGAACTACAAAAAAAATGTCGACCCATTACGCTGTATAGACGATGCCCTGGACCGCCTTCATGCAGCAAAATATTTTCATCTATCGACCTTAATTACGGTTGCAGACCGCTGTGGAATTGTTCCGCGGAAGAAGAGGCATCGTTACTGCCGACGGTTTCTATCAGCTCAAAGTGATGCTGTTCGGTCTATGCAATGCACCGGCCACTTTCGAGCCGATGATGGGCTTCTTTCTTCGATGATTGAAAGGGTTAACATGTATGCATTACCTCGACAATGTCTCAGTCTTCTCGGCGCCCTTTAAAATTGTCTTTAAGGGCTATCAGCGATCCTATCCCTTTTTCGCGACGCTTGTCTCCAGCTCAACTCCGCGAAGCGTCTTTTTGGCCGCCACCAGGTCACAATCCTCGGCTATTTCGTCGATGCGTCGGCAATACATCCGGACCGAAATGAAATCCGCGCCGTCCGATTTTTCTATTCCCCAGTTTCCAAAGGATGTATGCAGCTCTACTGGCCTTTGTTCATACATCCACGCTTTGCTGATAAATTCGCAGCTATTGCCCGTGCGTAGGAAGTTGTTGACGACACTGTTCGGTCCTGTTCTACCCAGCACACTCTCTCCACAACCTACCGTCCTCCCACTAATGGACTTACCGAATGCCGGAATCGAACACTCACAGATAAGTTATGCACGTGTCTGCCGACCATCGCGATAACAGTCTTCGTCCCGAGTTTTTCCTCGTCCATCTTTTGCTGGGACGGTGCCACGATGGTGGGACGGTTACCGCCCGCCATCGCTACGTCCGCAGAGTACTCACAGTATGTCATTGCACGTGTCAACATGGCGCTCCAAAGTGCTCACTCTCGTCTCTCCGCATCTGAAGGCAATTAGGAGGTAATTTACGACCGCCGACATACGGACGTCCACTTGTGACCGGAGTGCCTCGTCCTCCTGTTGTGTCCCTCTCACCGCGTAGGACTGTCTCGAAATCTGTTGTCACGGTACACGGGTTCATATTGAATCCTCTTTCAGTGGAACGACGTCGCGTACGAAATTAGTTCAGTCTCTTCTGCGACGTCATCCACTCGCCCTGTGACTGATGTCCCTCGTATGGCTCGGCTCAAACCATACCACGCCCATTGTCCGTCTTCACCTTAGCCTTTTAGAGCGTTAGGCTCTCCTCTCCCATTTCAAGCCTCAGTGTTATGCGTTATAACGCAAATCGTAACCTGCAAATTGTTGCCAACTCAACCTAAATGAAGTTCAGAAGTGCAAGATGCCGGGCTAGTTGGTAATCCATGATGAAATAACAGCGCAAGGAACGGGACGAAAACACGAAGGAAGAAGACACAGACACGGGCGCTGACTAACAACTGAAATTTTATTTCGAAGCAGGACACATATATAAAGTACAAAGAGGGGGGTGTGTCCAAGGCGATCCTGCACAATCACCGAAACAGTGTAGTCACGTCCAAGGGTAAAAACGATAAAAAGGTGAAAAAACCGAAAGAAAGACAAAAAGTGATAAAACCACGGTGTCAGAGGCCGGGACGGAAGTAAAAGCGATGAAAACGATGAAAACGGATATGCACATAGCCAAAAGGCAAAAAAAAAGCGTTAAACTAACGGTGAAAAACGGGACTAAAATCGCGGCGCAAGGTGATTAACAAAAAAGACAGAGAGGGGCATTTAAGAACGGGATTAAACATTTACCCTGCCCCTAAGAAAGTCCAATTCTTTTTGCGACAGGCACAGGGAGGGTGCACTCACACATTGTTCCTTTGCGTTGTGGATTTCCAATGCTTCTACGATTTCCCTGGATATCCTATCCCGTCCTCTGGCAAGAATTGTGCAGCGATTGAAATCTGGGTAACAGGATTCGTCCGGATCATTACGTTTGCACTTATTGCAGTGCTTGGCAAGGTGCCCAGAAATTGCATACATTATTCCTGTGCTCTTGAAGCCTAATGTTGAGGCACCTGCCTGTTTGGCCAATGTATCTCTTCCCACAGGATACGGGCAGAGAGTAGACGACGCCGGTTTTGCAGGGGACGAGTTGTTCCGAATGAGTCTGCCCACACCCACGGGCGATCAGAGGTTTGTTCACCTTCGGGCATAGGGCGGAAAGCTTGTTTGGCGCTGAAAAGACAACGTCAACCCGTGAACGTTTCGCGATCATTTTGAGGCGGTGGCTGACCTCATGAATGTAGGGCATTACGACCACTCTTCTATTCTCCCTGTTGGACGCCTACTGCGCGTCATGTCGTCCTTGTTTCTTGGCGACGGACCCGGCCACGGACACCAGAACGTTCAGGGGATATCCGGCGGTTGACAGGCGCTCGACCTGGTTGCTGAAACTATCCTGGAAATGATGTTCACAGGACTTCAGAAGCGCATTTTGAAAGCAAAGTCTTACTGTCCCTCTCTTAACGAGTTTTGTATGGGCAGACATAAAAGGCAGAATAGGTTTTTTACCCCTGGGCTGATAGGACCAGCAGGTATGCTGGTTAGAGAAATGCAGTCGCAAGTCCAGAAATCTGATTGATAGTAAGAGGGACAGTAAGACTTTGCTATACCGACGCTCCTTCTCCAGACGTCCAGATGGCCAGTTAGGAGAGGGACAAGGGATCAGGGTGGAAGGAAAGAGAGCGGGAGACGGTTAATAGAGGGGACAGAAAATTTCCGATGATTAAGTTGCTCCTAATACCAATATTGAACGCAGCTCATCAGCGGTTGCAGCTTTTCGATAGATTGAGGCAAAGAATTCAACCAACACATGTATGTACGATTACAGACAACTTGTTATTTTTCACACATATTCCTTCTTCAAGAAACACTCCACTACCATTCCTGTTTGTCATGAAGGAAGCTTTGTGGTCGGAGAAATAGATGTTTATAGCCTCGACTTGCTGCACCAATGCCTGATTCTCAAAGACGAGGTCTGCGCAAGTATTTCGCCAGGATGTCACAGCTGTGGGAGCCGTTACGAGCGAGAGGAACGAGATGTACTCCCGCATAAGTGGTAAGAAATTCCCGATTGTCTTCATATCTACATTAAAGTCCCCAAAGCGGCGGCGCGAACGGCAGGTTCTTCTCGGCGGCGACGCTTAGCCTGTGCCTCAGCGACGCGCCCTCCTGGATCATCTCGACGGCAGGTACGGGAAGCTTCCGCTTCGGCGGCACGCACCTCTGGATTCTGGCGGCGACGGCCCTGGGCCTCCGTTCTGGCAGCTCGTTTAGCAGCAGCGGCAGACGAAGGACTTCCGCCGGTTGCCTTGCTCATGGCTCGCAACGAACTTGCAGAGAGAAAACTATTTATATAGGCAGGCGGTCCACAGTGACAAACGGCGGCGTCTATGCGTTTCTGCTCGGGCGGTTGTCACATAATTTCGCGCACTTGTTCCGTGCGTTCCCAGACACCCTTAGAGCGTGGGGGGGTAGCGGCCTTAGACACAAAGGAGATGCGCTCGACTCAGTGTGGCTAGCTCAGCGGAGACCAGCTACCAAGCGACAAGAGGTTTTTGATCAATTGGTGCCCAGCTTCCGCCGGTCGCAAGCCAGAGAATGGGTCGGAGCCAAAGGCTCACAAAACAATGTTTATACAGCATAGAGACGATAGAAAGGATTTCACAATCACTAATAAAAGCCCATACAAAGTGATCAACAAAACAATGCGACTCGTGCAAAGATACACTTGAGAGAGATTACAATGCAAAAGAATTATTGCACTTAAAGTGCACTACCACGAGAGAGAGACGCAAACGAACAAAACACAATTTGTTCACTGAAGCTGAAACGGCGCCTCGGGCGGGCAGCGCCCTTCATATATAGGCTCGCTCCACGTCTGTCTGTTCTTCGGGCCAAGGCAGGCGTGCCCATACGCAGAGTATCGGCTGTGCAGTCTTCTTCTTTTTCTCGCGCTGTGCGCGCGTCCTGATTCGTCAAAGGCCGGGAGTGGCTTCGAGGAGCATCTCGAACTTTACGTCGTGGCGCCGCCGCTGTCGGGCGAGTGAAGAGGTGGAGGGCATCTCTTAGCGCACGCAAAAGGCTATGTCCTCTCCGTCAACATCGCGTACTCATGTGAGAGGGGGCAGCCACACAGAAGGCTAGTCGCTCTCCAGGGATTCCTTCTCCCCCGTTTTACGACGCGCGCCGGCGAGAGCCGTCCGCGCGGCGCTCTTTTTTTGTTTGTTGCTAAGGAGGAGAGGAGGTTGCACTTTTACTCTCTCCTGGTTACAACGGACAGCGACAAAGGCGACGCCGCGAAACGCAGAAACGGCCGCCTAAGTGCTGCGCTCTAAAAGCGCCAGGAGGGTGTCAGAATTTTCCGCGGTCCAAGTGTCTGACCAGAGCCTGAGGACGGTGGTACGCATGCGGGTGCGCACTGACAAGGGCGACAGCCACGACGGCCGCAGGAGGCCGCGCGCTGACGCCAGTGAGGCGGCCCAGTCAGCGAGGTCGTTGCCCCAGATAGCACAATTTGCGGGGACATGATACAGGAAGACAGCACGCTGAAGAGAAATGGCGGCTTGGGTCGCTTGATGTCTGAGACGCGTAAGTCGTTCGTGGAAAGAGAGTGAAGAGCCTGAAGGAGAGAAAGACAGTCAGAGTATAGATGCAAAGGTAAGGTAGAGGGGGCGCGTCGGGAATAACAACGAGCCTCGTGAAACGCAACAGCCTCTGCGCAGAAGGGACTAGAGACTGACTCGAGACTAAACCGACCCACGTTCCGCAGCGCGCCAGAAGACGAGAATGCGACATAAGCAGCACCCGCAGAGTGGGACGTATAAGAACTGTCCATGAATATAGGAAGGCCGGGAAGGGAGGACTGAGAAGGAAAGTGAGAAGGGAGAAGACGAGTGATGGAAAACTAGGAAGCCAGAGAGGGATGCTCACACCATGGATTAAAGCGGGGCAAGACATCAGATGGTAGATAAGTGTGACCTCAGAATGTGACCGAATCTACACCGTTTACAAAGTTGTACTCCGCACAGAGGCGATCAAGTTCCAAGGGAAGAGGGGGTACCCGGAGGAGTACCTGAAGCGCAGCTGAAGTGAAAGGCTCCGGAAATTTCTATGCAATGGGTTCATTCGTCGTGCACTGACATCGCACAGTGACAGACCTGTAGAATTTCGCTGGCGCATCTTTCCGGTCAGTAGCAGAGGGCCATTCCAACTGAGCCACTGCGGCTGCTCTTGACAGTTTCGCAACCAGACTCACTTGCAACGATACTTACGCCAATCCAAAGACCAAGGAACTAAGTAACAAGAACACAACTCTACATGGGGAGCTCGACTACCTAGATGAATATTTCTACGTGCCTTCCCTTGCTCCTCCACGTGGTGAAAGTATCGTTAAAAAATGGCGGATGATTAAGCAAGGTTTTTCCCAATTACTAACTGTGTTCACAAGGACCTCGATTTTCAGTCTGGTTTTGGTTCGAACTCGGTTTTCGAGCGCGAAATCAACCTTCAGATGCGCCTTTAGCTTGGCCTCAACTCTACGATGCCACTGTATGCTAAATTTTATACTTGACAGTCATAGGTTGTTGCGAATTCTTATAATACTCCTCGCGCAGTGGTTAAGCGATATGCGTCGCTGGCCTGCCATGGCAGGTGCTGCCATGGGTGGCGCTTGTGATACCCGGGTTGCTCTTTCCAAGCAACCTCACGGTCACGAGACGGAGCTTCTGTCAAATATCAGCAAAAAATAAAGAAAGAGGATTTAGCGCTGGCGCACTAAAAAGCTGGTTGTGTCATTGGTTGTTCGTTTCTACGTTTCGCGGCATCGCCGTTGTCGTTGTCCGTTGTAATCAGGAGAGGGTAACAGCGCAACCTCCTCCCCTCCTTACCAAGAAACAAAAAAAAACAGCGCCGCGCGGGTGGCTCTCGCCGACGCGCGTCGTAAAAAGAGGGAGAAGGAACTCCTGGAGAGCGACTAGCCTTGTGCGTGTGGCACAGAAAGCATATCATATATCAGATCATATCAGAAGCATATCAGAAAACCTACGTTGGCTACCTTGGTAACGTGATTTCGTAGCGCCATCACAATCTGCACACTGGATTGTGAGCACCCTGTACACCGTAGCAGGCGACAGTTAAATTATTGATTGGCCGCGAGAAGTTGCTCTGGACGAGCAGCCTGGGTCGCACAGGCCCCACCAGTGGCAGCACCTGCCATCGCAGGGCATTGAAGCATCGCTTAATCACTGCACTACTCCGCCAAGAGTGATTTGGGGATTCGCAGTGATCTTTGAGTGTAAAGTAGAGAATGCAGTTCCCCATAAGCAATTCCGCATTTATGTCATTAAGGCGGATCTGAGGTGTTTCCTCCAATTTTTCAAAATTTTAGCTCGAAAGCACTCCTTCAGACGTACCAAACTCGAGCAAGAATCTTGTGTTGTGCGACGAAATTAACTTGGGTAAGCTCGGGAAATATCGGTGGAGCGCCTCGCCAGCTGTGGCCAATGGAAGGAGCGCGTGGCACCAGCTGCTTCTAAAGTGGAGAGAGGACGATGAATATCAAGAAACGCGGTTGTGTGTACAGCCGCCCTGATTTTTAATAATATAGCGCGAGCGGCGACTACTCTGCTGGTCACCGCATTATAATGGCGACAAGCGTGCAACAACAAGCAGAATGCAGGAGACGGACAAACGCAGGTCCGGAGGCAGTTCTCTAACACCAGGCCGGGTCCTCAACCGGTAAGCCCTCCCGCCGCAGCAGCGACCGTTGCCCCTAGGGCGGCAACACCCTGCAACAACACCAACAGATCTCCGACGCATAAGAATAAGGGCCCGGCCACTGGCGATCCTCCGTGCCCATCGCGAAGGTCCCGCCGACAGCAACACCAACAGAAGCAGCGGTCTGACTACAACCAGCCCCGCAACAGCCGGATTAACGCTCTGGCGGCGGACACGTCTCCGCGGCAGGGCTCCTGCGATGGTCAGCGTTCTGCACGCGGGGGTGTGGTCGACGCTTCGCCTGAAGGTGCTGGCGAAGATCTGCCGGACGATGGGTCACGTAGGCGGTCCATGTCCCTCAAGGGGCTTTGAGAGAAAACCAACCTGACCATTTTTCGCCGGCGGAAGTCGCAGTGAACGCGGTGCATGTTTCCACACCACCAAAGCCGCCCGACTGCCGGACTGGAGCCATTCGTTTCGCCTGCGTCAGCTGGCAACCAGTGTATATGCTGCCGCTTGTGATGTGACGGGAGTTTTTTTCAAATCGGTGTCACTTGATTTTAAGTTTATCGCTGTGCCCACAGACTCGTCTTTAGCGCACTGGCAATTTTCCACGAACTGTCCTTGTGTGAAAAATGACAGAAAGCTATTTTACTGCGGACGGAGCAAAAGGTTGAGCTGGCGAGGATGAAATTGAAGGCACTGACTGTCCGAGCGCGTCGGGTTTGCTGGCTTAGCATGACAGCTCTCCTGTGCATACCTTAGGTGTTTCATGAACACACCTGACTATATCGAGGTCCCCCTATTTCGGCGCTGTTGTGTCCCCTTCTTGTTCTGTGCCGTCTTCTTGTTCTGTGCGGTAATATAGAATGTAGGTTTTTCACATTTTTGCAAATATTCGTGTTAAAGTGGAAAGCCCTAACACAATGTCTTAACTGTGCCCAATTATCCGCATTGTTTTCGAATAGTGTTTCGCGCGAGATTTCCATGCTTGTTCGCGCTCGGCAGTTCTGTCCTAGCCTGCATTCGAGCTGCAATTTCGCTCCCATGGGCATTGCGCAAATTAGTCTAACCTTCATTTTATTCCGAGGGTATTCTGATTTAGTGAACCGGTACCAATTAGGATTAGGCTTACAAGTCGGGGACGCTAGTTTAGAAATACCTTCCCCTGAGGCTTCAATGCGATGAACGCCACATTTAGCGACACCTTGCCTCCACTGCGCGGCCATGTCGCATCACCAGCAGCGCCGACAGGCGGCGCCTTGCTGAAGGGAAGCGTAGCGCTCGCTTGTTCCCACATGTGTCTTGCTTTTGCGCTTTGATGGTTTTAACGTTTTTATCCTTTTTTGTGCCAACGCATGGCATGTCTTTGGCATTTCAGTCTAATGACATGATAGCGAAACCATCCAGGGCTTGCAGTTCCATTTTGAACAGAGCGATGCGTCTTCAG
>NC_143014.1:263334082-263339082 GCF_055824585.1 Amblyomma mixtum | reverse complement strand
ATGAACCATTAGATGGCATCTTCTTCTGAAAAATGCCACCTTATTGAGAAGTGCCTTTCTCATAAATCACAAAACTCTACCGACGCTGGTTTGACGTCTATAAACTACGAATTGTGCAATGGCAAGTGGGTTCTTTTCGCCTACATTAAGGTACCCGTTAAAGTATTATTTCCAGAGGTAGCTATATAAATCGCCTCAACCTTTTTATTGCAGCCCATAAGCAAGTTATGGCCCGCAGCCTTTTTGTGGCGTAAACCATTGTTTTGGGCTGTTCAAATCATCGTGTGGATGTTGGCGGCCATGCTCAGGATGGCGTTGGCGTGGCCGATCTCCGCCACCACGACGCTACTGGAGGTGCACCGGTCTGGAGAGCGCATTCGACGGCGGTGCTCTTAGGACGGGCCTTTGCGGGGCTGCTGCTGCTGTGGCCTGTTCGGTGCGATTTTGTGAGTATCGTTGAACACGCGCATCCACACTGCGTCCGAATCTAACAGGTGGCTGCATACAGCTCCTAGCGTAGTTTCAAGAACTATGAAAGGGTACAGCAAATGCGGCTCTCGCCGTCAGGCAGTGAAACGAAAATCCGTGCCGCTGATTTATCTGCCTCAAACGTGCCAAAGAGGAGTGTGCTGCCAGTTAGGAAACACCTTGAGGGACATTTAGTTTGTGGCTTTATTTACAAGATATGAGACCGGAGAATATCAGCATGCGCTTTCTTACCTATTTCAACTTTTCGATGATTTCGCTAGCGGCATGAAAGCCGCTTTTACCTCCAAAATAGTTGACTTTCTTCCCTACATTTGCGTATGGTTGATGGCAGAGAAAAACAGCGCGGCAGTCTGTGACATCCTGCTACACAGTAGTGGTGAAGGCGGTGGCCTCCTTCTATCTTATCCTCACATTATCTTGCAGCTGCAGCAATGGCGGACAGGTAGAGAATCCGCCTCGAGTGCAAGATGACCGGGGTTCGAATCCCGGTTCAGCCAAATTTCTAGCAGATTTGAAAAAAAAATACTCTGCGTGTCGATAGAACTGCATAGCCAGGCCAGAGGTGCGACCTCTGCTCGGTGCCCAGAGTTGAGAACGCCCTAACTCAACAGCGCAGGGTTTGGCCACGCCATGCTGGCGTAGTACTCGGACTCAACCTTCTGTTAACAAACCAATTCACGCTCGACGATCAGTCCCTAGCGGCTGCGCAGGAACTGACCAAGGTGGCGGTCAGAGCCGTGATGCAGCGGAGAGTGACACTCGTAAGAATCTTGGGCTCCAGGCAGGGCGTCGTTGTAAACTGAACCTCGCAACGATAAATGCGAGAACGTTATCCAGGGAGGCTAGCCTAGCAGTGCTGTTCGAGAAACTAGCGGAGATTAAATGAGGTGTCAGAAGGCTTAGTGAGGTTACAACAGTTGACGCGTACAGGTTACTAAGGGGTGGGCACCAAGTCTGCAATCATGGATGAGTGGAGAAACGAGAACTAGGTGTGGGATTCATAATAAATTAAGATATAACTGGAAAAAAAATCAGTTCTTTCGTATTAACAAGAGGGTGGCAGCTATCGAAATTAGGCTTCATAAGAGGTGAAAGCTGACGATGGCGCAGGCCTACGCGCGTACAGTAGCGGGTAAAAAAGACTAGCACACATGACGGAACACCAGAGCACCGGAATGACAACGCGTGGCGCTGCGGGTGGCGAAGAGGCTGATAACGAGAGTGCCGGGCCGTTCCAATTCTACTGTATTAGGGGGGGCTCAGTGGACTGCCAAGGACCACCAGAATTACTGGCTAAATCAGCGCTATCATCAATTGTTCCCGCGAGTTGCTTTTGACAGACCATCGCAGACATAAAAAATACAGTAATAAAAAGAAGCCATCTTTGCCCATGATAACCCAGCCAAAATAAATGCCGCATGCACAGTCACGTAGGCTGGGCACTTCAACGCTCGGGCGGTGGCACGCTGGATAAAGCTTACGTCCTGCCGTCTTCCCCCCCCCCCCCCCCCCCCCCGGCAGCAAACATGGAAATGGCCCGATAGGCAGGTCTGCGGACCGCAGCGCCGCGTGGTGAGATATCCCAATTCTGATCGCCAGTGATCTGTGCTAATATTTTTTGCTCGCGACTGCACGTGCAGCCATGATGTCCAGGTCGCTGAAAGCTTCTATGAAGACGTCGTATCGCCAATGAACAAAGTACAATCACAGCATACGGTATTAATAAGGGACTTCAATGTGATGGTAGGCAAGAAGCAGACCAAAGACCAGACGGTTCGCGACTATGGCATAGGCTCTAGGAATATCAGTGGGGAGCTGTCAGTAGAGTCCGCATAGGGAAATAATTTACGGATTATGAATACCTTCTGCGCGCGAGACAACAGGAAGTGAACGTGGAAGAGCCCCAAAGGTGAGAATAAAAATGAAATAGCCTTATACTATGCGCTCACTCTGGCATCGTGCATAATGTGAAGGTCATCGGAAAGGTGCGTTGTAGCGACCACACAAGAGTTAGCGGCCAGCGTTACAGATGAGGAGAACAGATATTCGCCTTTAACTGAGGAAGAATACCATAATATTTAAACAGCGGACGAGAATTCACACCTACCGTTAGAGTTCGCAGTAGAAATAGATGGTAGGATGGTTCAAGGGATACCGGCAAGGTCTCTTAGACAAATATCTCATTAGGAAACGCCATATCATGAAAGCGTCTAATCCTACAGAGAGAATAGAACCAGCAGAGGTCTCAAGTTAATAAATATTTGCTGTGTGGCCGACATAACGAAGTTTTATAACGAGAGAATGAAGAATACTCCAAAGAACGCAGAAGCTGTTAAGAGAAAAATTGGTATATGCAAAAGCCAGATGTATGCAATAACAGATAAAGAGTGTAATATCATTAGCAATACTGATAAGATAGATAAAGTAACCAAGGAGATCTATACACCCCAGATGGTCGAAGTTTCCGGACCTCTTCACTACGGCGCCCCTGATACCATTAGTCGCTTTGGGACGTTAAACCCCCATAAACCTGAACAAACGTACACAGTAGCCAAAGAGACCAGAACGTGAATAAATGAGGTGCAGGCGCACAGCAATCGGGCGTCCCGAAAGCAATGAAAGAGGAAGTAAAAATGACTTAGGACCACGGCAATGTGGGAAAGCATCTGGTGGGGGATAAGTGTTTACAAAGGGAATCGCTAATAGAGTCAACAGAATCTTAGACTTCAATCAACCCAGTCATCAGGGAGGCTTTCGTTAAGGATGCTCGAGTATAGCCCATATGCACGCTGCCAATCAGGTGATACAGAAATGCACCGAACGCAACCAGCCCCCATATATAGCGTTCATAGATTAAGAGAAAGCATATCATATATCAGATCATATCAGAATATATCATATATCAGATCATATCAGAAGCATATCAGAAAACCTACGTTGGCTACCTTGGTAACGTGATTTCGTAGCGCCATCACAATCTGCACACCGGATTGTGAGCACACTGTACACCGTACCAGGCGACAGTTAAATTAACGATTGGCCGCGAGAAGTTGCTCTGGACGAGCAGCCTGGGTCGCAGAGGCCCCACCAGTGGCAGCACCCGCCATCGCAGGGCATTGAAGCATCGCTTAATCACTGCACTACTCCGCCAAGAGTGATTTGGGGATTCGCAGTGATCTTTGAGTGTAAAGTAGAGAATGCAGTTCCCCATAAGCAATTCCGCATTTATGTCATTAAGGCGGATCTGAGGTGTTTCCTCCAATTTTTCAAAATTTTAGCTCGAAAGCACTCCTTCAGACGTACCCAACTCGAGCAAGAATCTTGTGTTGTGCGATCAAATTAACTTGGGTAAGCTCGGGAAATATCGGTGGAGCGCCTCGCCAGCTGTGGCCAATGGAAGGAGCGCGTGGCACCAGCTGTTTCTAGAGTGGAGAGAGGACGATGAATATCAAGAAACGCGGTTGTGTGTACAGGCGCCCTGATTTTTAATAATATAGCGCGAGCGGCGACTCAACTGCTGGTCAACGCATTATAATAGTGACAAGCGTGCAACAACAAGCAGAATGCAGGAGGCGGACAAACGCAGGTCCGGAGGCAGTTCTCTAACACCAGGCCGGGTCCTCAACCGGTAAGCCCTCCCGCCGCAGCAGCGACCGTTGCCCCTAGGGCGGCAACACCCTGCAACAACACCAACAGGTCTCCGACGCATAAGATAAAGGGCCCGGCCTCTGGCGATCCTCCGTGCCCATCGCGAAGGTCCCGCCGACAGCAACACCAACAGAAGCAGCGGTCTGACTACAACCAGCCCCGCAACAGCCGGATTAACGCTCTGGCGGTGGACACGTCTCCGCGGCAGGGCTCCCGCGATGGTCAGCGTTCTGCACGCGGGGGTGTGGTCGACGCTTCGCCCGAAGGTGCTGGCGACGATCTGCCGGACGATGGGTCACGTAGGCGGTCCATGTCCCTCAAGGGGCTTTGGGAGAAAACCAACCTGACCATTTATCACCGGCGGACGTCGCAGTGAACGCGGTGCATGTTTCCACACCACCAAAGCCGCCCGACTGCCGGAGTGGAGCCATTCGTTTCGCCTGCGTCAGCTGGCAACCAGTGTATATGCTGCCGCTTGTGATGTGACGGCAGTTTGGTTGAAATCGGTGTCACTTGATTTTAAGTTTATCGCTGTGCCCACAGACTCGTCTTTAGCGCACTGGCAATTTTCCACGAACTGTCCTTGTGTGAAAAATGACAGAAAGCTATTTTACTGCGGACGGAGCAAAAGGTTGAGCTGGCGAGGATGAAATTGAAGGCACTGACTGTCCGAGCGCGTCGGGTTTGCTGGCTTAGCATGACAGCTCTGCTGTGCATACCTTAGGTGTTTCATGAACACACCTGACTATATCGAGGTCCCCCCTATTTCGGAGCTGTTGTGTCCCCTTCTTTTTCTGTGCCGTCTTCTTGTTCTGTGCCGTAATAAATAATGTAGGTTTTTCATATTTTTGCAAATATTCGTG